>NC_057862.1:589343181-589538181 GCF_019393635.1 Dromiciops gliroides
GTGATAATTTAGCCAAGAGGGTCAGGGAGTAGGGTGAATATATGCAATGTTGCCAGAAGACTGTGGTTAATCTCTCCATGAAGTCAAATGAGACCTAGTCTTATCCCCCTCCACCCTCCTAGCTCATTCTTATGCTTAAGTTACAAGCTCCCTCTGTCTTAATCAGCTCTGATCTATCTTTATCGGATGATAATGGGAATGAAGGGGAGCAAGGGAGAATTTGGCCAGGCTTCTGTGTGCTGCTGTTGCTGCTGCTGTTGTTTTTAATCTTCTGAAAAGGGGGTGGAGGGAATCATCTCATTTGAACAAGCTTCTATTGTCTCAGAAAAGAAAAAAGGAAGGAAGAACTGAGCCTATAATGGACTTTGCCTGCTTTAAGCAAAGCAGCACATTTCTTTATCAGGGTGCCAATCTTAATTTACAGTAGGCATTGCCTGTACTGAATTTTATACGGAAATAATGAAAATGCTTCTTTATGAAACTTATAATGAAAAACATAAATAGTATATCCTTAAATGATTAAAACTGCCTAATTCTACTGATGCTGAGTAGAATGTGATATGGTGATGGATTATCTCTAAAATATAATTTTACTAAGCACTGCTATGTAATTTGTTAAGCATTTAGTAATAAGTATGTCTAATAAAATACAAAAAAATATTTAGAAAATGAACCATAATTTTAATATAATTTTAATTAATGGGAGTGCAATTGCAGTGGTTTAAATTACATTCCCAGTGGTAAGAAGCCTTTCAAACCTAATTTGTAAGCCAAGATGGTGGCTTTAATGACTGGCAGCAAAGTTTCTTCAACAGATTTCATGGGGCATGATCCAAAGATAATAGGTTCTCAGCCCAATGACAATCCAATTACAATGCCAATCAAAGCCAACTTCATGCACTCTAATTATCAGATTTAGCTGTCAGCTCAAATACAAACATAACACTTTTATTTAAATAAAAATTTAATTTAGGAAAAAAAAGAAGACTTCATGTGTGATTTATTGAGACTGCCAGAGCAATCTAACTTATTTCCCTAGTAATATAATAAAATCAGTCTTGTATTAAAAATGTGAAATGTCCCCTCCCCCTCCTGTATCTGCTATGCTGTATTATTCAGGAGTTAATTTAAGCAAAAAAGCATAACATAACATGGCAGCAGATATTTGCAGACTAGAAGTAGGTTAAGTAGAGTAGCAAGGTTTCAATGAGACAAAACTCCAAATGAATAAATGACAAAACCTAATTAGTTTTTACCAGTCATCAGGAGAAACTCTCTTGCAACCACAATCCATTTCCATAGATCTGAAGCCGAGAGCAGTGGCTTTCTCTATTCTGTAACTGAATGTGAGAATATAGAGAGGACAAAGAAATGGGTGAACCTGGCAAGATCTCTGTTGAGATAATTTTAATATATATATATTATATATATATATACATATATATATATATACATCATTCAAATCAGCAATAACAATAAACCCAGAACAACAACTGTGAAAACTTTTCATACTATGCCAGATTTCCAATGTCTTTTGAATAGATCCTTTAATTCTGTTTTCTGCTAAATAGTTAACTTTACTAAAAGATGGGTAGGTATACTGGACAGGGAAGACCCAATGAACAAGTAAAGTAGCTATGCCTTTATGGCATAATTTGGATTTCTCCAAAATGCTTATCCATGCCAAAAAAATAAGAAATAAAAAAATTCCACTAACAGCAACAACAACACAATGATAAACTGTAAGGATGTCTGAAATTCTAATTAGAGTTCTACCAAACTAGGGGTAGGTCAGTGAGGATGACAACCACAAGAAGTTAGGGGAGAGATTCCAAGCTATTCATTTCATGATATGGCCTGAAGCCAGCCTTGCCCTACCCTGGATAGGCTCTTAGAATTATAATATTTAGAGTAGTAAGGATCCTTAGAGTTCATCTAACTCTAAACCTGGGGTGGTTTAAAATATATATATATATACACATACATGTACATATAATTCTTAAAACTCTATTTAAACATATTTGATATTTTTTACAATCCTATATATTTTGCCATGTATTTAAAAACATTATTCTGTGGACTTCATCAAACTGCCAAAGGGATCCATGATACACACACCAAAAAAGGTTAAAAAGCGCTGATCTATTTCAGCCCCTTCATTTTTCACATAAGGAAACAGACCCAAAAGAGACAAGAGACTTTCTCAAGGTCACATAGAGAAGTAACAGTTGAAGGATTTGAACTATATCTTCATACTCTAAATACAAAACATTCTACTATACCATGACCATCACCTTTTTTTTTTTTGACTACATAATTCTCTTTATTTTTAGGAGTAAACAGTCAGAAACATCTTGATTTCCTTCTTTCAGCCACCTAGAACAACATAAAATTTCCCATAGTTCAGACCCTGCAACCATTCTCTGAGTTTCATTCTTTCCTGACATTCACTCTTTATGCCCTACATTCTAAACTACCTTGTCGACTATAATTTGGGGTCTGAAAAATCCTAGGTATAAAATTAGGCTGCCTTTGTAGTAGATTAAAATGCAAATGATGGGGAAGGGAGAAAACTGTAAACATATATAGCATCATAAATTAAAAGCTGACAGAACTTTTAGTGATCATCTACTTCAACCTCATTACTTTATATATGAGAAAACAGACCCAAGAAAGTGGATGTAAACGAGGGGGGCTTGGACTGACCACTAAGATCCAGCCTAGTTCAAAACTTAGAACACTATGACTTGTGTTGGATGCTATCCAATAAGCCATATGTTTCACTGAATAGCAGTTATGACATGAAGAAATTCAGTGGAGAGGCCCAATAATTCCAAGATAAACTATCCAAGTAGAAGATCAATTTAAAGACTCATGGCCTCAGATGCCTACAGACAAATTCACAAAGTATGGGCAATAAAAAAAGGGGAAAAATGGACTGAGTTACAGAGGGATATGACCCATGACTGGAATATGGTGACAGAAGGATATAACTTATTTAAAAGAACAAATTAAAGAAAAATGGTAGTAGGGTAATACTTCATGACAAAAAAGAGTCATTTCTGTACAAAAATACACAAACTAAGGATGGAAACTCAAGAGGAAGAATGCTTGGGTGAGGATAAATGAAGAAAAGCAAGAGAAGTAATACCATGATGCGAGTCTGAAACAGAGGCAAAGCTGGCGGCATTTTTATTTATGATTTGGGGGAAAAGGTTTAAAGCATTTCCATATTGAAAATAGCCTTTGCTCTGCAATCTTTCTCTTTGATTGGCTGGTTGCTCCCAGAACATCCATTTTAAGGACACCCATTCCAGCTATGTCTTCATCCCTCTCCACATTGCTCTCTTGACTGTCTGGACTTTCTTTACCATAATACATCAAATCTTCATCCTAGAAGTTTCCCCTACCCCCATGCCTCCTATTTGAAATATCCACCATCCCTGCCACCTCTCTCTTTGATTGACTGATTCCTCCAAGAATCTCTCTTCTAAGGAGGATGATCAGGTCACCCATGTTTTCATTCCTCTCTAGGCTACACTCCTAGAGAGGAACTTTACAGCAGTTGTGTCAAACTCAAATAGAAATGGATCTGTGAGGGCTGCATATTGACTTAGGAAACTACAAATTAAAGTTATGTCTGATGTATTTTTATTTATTTTGCTAAAGATTTCCTAATTACATTTTTGTTAGTTAGTTTTTTGTTTGTTTTGCCGGGAAATGGAGATTAAGTGACTTGCCCAGGGCTACACAGCTAGTAAGTGTCAATTGTCTGAGGCCAGATTTGAACTCCTGAATTCAAGGCTGGTGCTTTATTCACTGCCACCAGGCTGCCTCCCTAATTACATTTTAAAATTATTTATTTAGAATTTTATTTTCCCACATTGCATGTAAAAACAAATTTTAACATCGTTTTTTTAAAACTTTGTGTTCCAAATTCCCTTCCTCCCTCCCTCCCCACCTCCCCCCTTAAGAACTGAAGCAATTCAATATAAGTTATACATGTGACCCAATTACATTTTCATCTCATTCAACAGTTCTGAGGGCCTCATATGACCACCACTCACAAGTTTAACACCTCAGTACAGAATTTCCTTATAATGTCCCAAAACAGGTACCTTTATCTAAATGACCACCCTTTACTTTCCTTCATTGTGTTGCCTTGCCCCATTGAAATATAGCTCCTAAAGGGCAGGGACCGTCTTTCTTTCTAATTCTATTTGTATCTTTAACAGTTAGCCGAGTGCCTGGCACAGGCATACTTAATAAGTGCCTTGCGGA
Source organism: Dromiciops gliroides (assembly GCF_019393635.1). Classification (NCBI taxonomy): domain Eukaryota; kingdom Metazoa; phylum Chordata; class Mammalia; order Microbiotheria; family Microbiotheriidae; genus Dromiciops; species Dromiciops gliroides. The sequence continues at coordinate 589,347,463 of NC_057862.1, forward strand.
CATCTGACTTGTGGACCTGAAAGAGATCAACGGGTTTAACAAAATTAAATTAATCAGTAAATTGTAAAATCTTTTAGCTGAATTAAGGAAAATAAAGTCAACAGCACACTTGTGGGATGTGGGAGATGGGACTAGATAACATTTCATGTGAAAAAGACCTGGAAGTTTTAATGGACTGGAAGCTAGTGGCATCTTGGGTTACATTATTTGAAGTCAGCCAGAAATGGAAGAGGAAAACTAGAACTCTGCCATGTACTGTCCTAGTCAGACCACATATGAAGGATTATATTATTTCATGGACAACAAATTTTAGAAAATATCGTGACAAGCTGAATCACATCCAAAGGAGGACAACCAGGATGAGAAGGGAACTTGAAGTGGTTCCATACATAGACCATCTGAAGGAACTTGAGTCATTTTGGAATCCAGAGAGGAATCACAAAAGAAAGATATCCATCTTTAAGGATTTAAAGGACTACCATATAAAACAGGAATTAGATATGTTTTATTTGGCACCCAACAACAGAACTAGGCACACTGTATAGGAGATGCAGTGGCAGATTTTTTTTTTTTCACAATATGAGGAGAAACTTTTACCAATGAGTTGACAAAATGGATTGGCACATTTTGAGAGGTAGTGATTTCCCCATTGCTGGAGATCTTCCAACAGAAGCTGAATGACATTTCAGTAGGGATAGAGGACTGGTCAGATTTGGGATATGAGATGACTTTGTAATTACATACTAGCTCCACTATCCTATGATTCTTCAAAATAAAACAATAATTAATTTCTTTAATCTTACATACTTGGAGTTGGGGGAGGTTACTTGCCTTGAATATGCAAGTGAATGCAAACATGGGCAAATGAGGTTACCCCCAAATAAATTGATGAAACAAAACATATGCTATCAGTAATATTCAATGATTCTGTGCTGTTAAAAGGGAAAGTACTTGTCTCACTCCAATGTCAAACAAAAGTGGATTTTCCAGTCTGCTCCCTTAAATGAAAACAATAGGTATGCAACATAAAAAAGGGGGTCAGAGAGAATGAATCCAATATAAATCAGATTTGAGATGGTGCCTTTAGTAATGTCATACTGAAAAGCTTCACCCAGCAAAGAATGTACATTCCAATTTAGCTAAGGGGAAGGGAATTCTCAAAATAAACCTTCCTTTAGGGCTCAAAATAAAATGATTGAAGATGCCTCTAAGGACACGATAGGGTCAGTCAGCACTAATTGATGGCAGGATGAAGGGTAATAGCTACAGGTTAACCACAATACCACTACCAATACGATCACCTTGCATTTGTATAGAAAAATGAACTTTTCTTAGTACTATTGCATTCATTATTTCATGCAGGGCAGGAGTGCTGGGCATGAGTGCCTACTCTCATGGAGTAGGCATTCAAATAAATACTTGCTGATTGATTGGTTTTATTCTCACAATACCCCTTCAAAAGATTTGTGATTTCATCATTGTGGCTACTCCCTCCTCCTCGGTACACTCTCAGTTTGTTGTTGAAGAACAAGAGGAAAAATCACCTAATGGCCTAATGGCTGGACTTTCCCTGATCAGATTTCACTTTGAACAAATGTGGTCCTCAGGCTAAAGTCAATCACCAGCCCCACTATTCAAAGCTGTTCCAGCTGGTGGGTCCTTCCAGAGCTCAGGCTCTGCTTGAACAGTAATTGACAACCCAGGATAAGCCTCCACGCCACAATGAAGCATCAGGGTAGGACATTAGTGGGAGAGGGCAGATCCTCTAGCATTATTCCAATGTAATCAAGTGGCCTGCCCAACAGCCCAGCAACTGATAGCTACCCACTGATAATACCTAGAAGCAAAAATAATTCAGAGATTCCTTTCAAAGTTATAGCAGAAGGAAAAAAAAGAGATCCTCAGCTGAGGATTTATCTCAGATTATCTAAGTCACCAGGTGAGAGGGGAAAAGGAATGAACTTTTCAGAGATTTAACAAACTAAAGTGTCGAAGTGTTTGTTTCATGGATAGCACAGCTAGATGGTGTAGTGGATAAAGCACTGCTCCTGAAGTTGGGAGGACCTGAGTTCAAAACTTACTTCAGACACTTACTAGTTGTGTGACCCTGGGCAAGTCACTTAACCCCAACTTTCTTAAACATATCCAGGGCCATCTCCAATCAGCCTGATATGCCACTGGACCCACGTGGGTCTGGAGGAGAGAGTAAGGTTGGTAAACTTGCACAGCCCTCCCTCACTTAAATCTAATTTACTGCAAGTCATGATATCACCCCAATGCCATGGTCCTCTTGGAGAATGAAGGACAAACAACAACAATTTCATGAATACCTTTGGTGAAGCTAAACTACTGGCCTCTTTTAAGAGTAATGTTTTAAATTCATAAAATAAAATGCCAAAACCCCCCCCAATATTTTTAAGTATAGTTATTATTTTTTAAAGTTTATTTACCCCAAATTCGACTCTCTTGTACCAGGAAAACTTCAGAGAACAAAGTTCATATAGATCCAGGTGGATGGATCCACAAAGTACAACCAGCCATTTTTACCCACCCAAACAACCCTTAAATTTCTTGATTGGTTTGTCCTTTGAGTGCAAGAGTTTTACATTCTTGTTCTCCCCTCTGCCCAACAAATACATAACTATAAGCACTTTTGAATAGTTTTCTTGTTATAGACTCTTAGTAAAAATACAGAAATTGGTAAGGATGGTGCTGCTTCAATCCTAGATGATTTAGATAACCTTGAGATAGAAAATTTTCAACTATTAAGCCAGGATTGTAACTATTTATGTAGCTAAAGCAGAGATCTCCTATTGAGACCACCTCCCTCCTAACAGCATAGCATATTTGTCATATTAGAAATATTTTGGACCCATTTTTCTATGCTCCCCATGTCTGCAGAGCCAAGCCAAGTGCCTCACTTGCCTCAAACTTGTTATGATTCTCTTTTAAGTTATTACATCTTTTAAATGATTGGCAGAGGTAGAAAGGTTACTTAGCATAGAATCAGCAGCACTGAGGATGATGAATATCTACGTTATCATTTTCATGCATATTTAAAATACAGCTAAAACTTAGAAATTACTCCCCAAAAGGTACAATAATGAAATGCAGCTAAGGAGTACATTAGATAGAGTGTATGACTTGGAGTCAGGAAGATGAGAGTTCAAATTTGGCCTCAGATGTTTCCTAGCTGTGCAAATCTGGGAAAGTCATTTAAATCTCTCTTTGTCTCAGGTTTTTTTTTTTTTAATCTATAAAGTGGGTATAATAATAGCACCTATCTCCCAGGATTGTTGCAAGAATCAAAAGAAAAAATATTTCTAAAGTACTTTTCAAATCTCAACATGAAATATAAATGCTAGATTTTACTCTCATTATTTTTTATTATATAAGGACGTTTATACATACATATGCATACATATCAACATGCAAATGATACAAGATTTCATTAATGTGGGAATTCCTTCCACCAAAACAGATCATGTCTATAATTTCATAGATAAATCTATGGGACATGCATGATATTCAGGGACTTTAAATGACTTGTCTATGGTCACATAGCTAGTCAGTGTTACAGAGGAAAGATTTAGATCGTGTCTTCCTGACTCAGAGTCCATGACTACACCATGCCCCTCACACTGCCTCTACCATATTTATATGCATGTGTATATAATGTGTATATTTATATATGGTTATATATGTATCTAAATATACATATAATTATGTCATTAAATAGATTTACTTTATTTGTATAAACAAATATGTGTGTATAGGTGTACGTAGTTTAGTGTTATAAATAATTTGTATAATAAGCACTCTTGTGCCATCAGTGAGTACATCATTTCTTAAGAACCTGAAGGAGTGAGCTTATGCCACCAGCTTCTGCTACTCCTCCTTACAGCATAATTTTCCCAATAAGGACACTGCTTGTCCTCCTACTCATAACACGCTTTTGGATGTTTCTTGATTCACTGCTACCATTCCTAGGAAAAAGCAGGTAGATAATAACTGAGGCAGCTTTAAGGCTGAAGGCATTCTCCATGGAACAGGAATTCTATTTCTAAGACCCTGGACTCTAAAAGACACTGGGGATGATAACAATAATAACAATGATGGTGATAATGATTGTGATAGTAGTGGTACTAGTTTAGGTTTGCAAAGGACTTTACAAATATCTCATTTGATCCTCACTACTATTCTGAGAGGAAGTGCTATTCTTATTCCATTTTGCAACTGTTTAAGGTCACATAACTAATAATTGTCTGAGGTTGGATTTGCATTGAGGTCTTTCTAACTCTAGGCCCCGTGTTCTATACACTACTATTTAACTGTCTCTAATTAAAAAAATCATACTAGCTTCTTTTAGCAAAAGACTTCATAAGGGCCCTGAATCCTATAGCACTATAGAAGACTTATCCCAGCAAACCACAGGCAGAGAAGATAAGCTTGGTGTGGACCAACGCAAACACAAATATTTGTCAAATTTTGCTGAAAAAGCTTCAAAGATATTAGGATAAGAATTTAATAGATCATTATAAAAATAACTGACAAATATGCATATATAAAAATATATATATACATATAAAAATATATATATGTCTATGTAATGTGCCTTAATGTTTGTAAATTAACTTATCTACATATTATAGCTGATCCATGTAACTCTTCTACTACTCTTCTAAGTAACTCTCTATTTCCCAGTAGCATCCCCGCTTGGTTTCAGTTCCATGGAATATCATGCCTAACACCCAGTGGTGTTCTTCACCTGATCTTACTTCCTTTCTTTTTATGTGTTGTCTGCCCTCATTAGATGGTTCAGACACTTAGTAGTTGTGTGACCCTGGGGAAGTCATTTAACTCTCTGTGCCTTAGTTTCCTCATTTGTAAAATGAGCTGGAGAAGGAAATGGCAAACCACTATAGTATCTTTGCAAAGGAAACCCCAAATGATATAAAAAGAGTTGGCCACAACTGAAATGACTCGATGACAACAACAATGATATTAAATGATAAGCCTGGGTAGGATCTGTTTTTCATTTTCTTATTTGAATTGACAGTGCTTAGCACCAGCACAAAATAGGTGATAAATAATGCCTGGCACAAAATATGTGATTAATAAATGTTTATTGAACAAAATTGATCTTCATAACATACCTGTCATATACATTCTAAAGGCATTACTATTTCCATTTGACAAATGAAGTAGCGGAGGTTCAGAGTTCAGTGACTTACCCATTTGTGGGCATACAACTACTGAGTATCTGGTCACACTTGAACCTAGATCTTTTTTGATTCAAGGCCGGTGTTCTATCTACTCTACCATACTCTCTCTCATTGTAAAAAACATTAGTTAAATTCACAAGTAATGTGTTAGTATTCAGTGCAAACAAAGTGTCAAGGGTACATTGCAGCTATTGGGGTGCCTTCAGAGTGGTTTGTTTAGACAGTGAAAATTCTACGGAAGCTCAGCAATTTTTCCAATTAGTCCTTTCCATGGGAGGAGAGATTTTTCAGAATGTTGGCATGAAGGAAATTACAGATAGTCAATACTTGGGAAGTCTCAGAAATGAGAGTGGTGATTTTAGATAATTTATCAAAGGTGCCCTAGAGAAAAGAAAGAACAAGGAAATGAGTTAGGATTGAATAGAGTATTGGGGCTGGAATCAAGAAGACCCATCTTCCTCAGTTCAAATCTGGTCTCAGACTCTTACTAGCTTACTAATGTGACTCTTGGCAAGTCAATTAACCCTGCTTGCCTCAATTTCCTCAACTGTAAAATAAGTTGGAGAAGGAAACAGCAAACCTCTCCAGTATCTTTGCCAAGAAAATCTCAAATGGGGTGATGAAGAGTCAACTGTGACTAAAACAACTGAACATTATGTGGGACTACTCTCCAGAGCCTGCCTAGGTCTGCTGCAGGTTAGATCCACAAAGGATAGCTATTCCATCTCCCTCGGAGTTCTAGTGGTAGCCCAGAGGAGATAAGGACATGGTTTTCTAATGCAATTGCTCAGGATCCTTTCACCAGTATGTTGTTTGTCATGGCTATCAATTGATAGCAAATAGTCATTCACTAATTAGTTTTTACTAAGGTGTCTAACATGAAAATACAAAATATGGTAGTACAACTCCCCCTCCCAACTACAACATACTCTCCCACAAGTATAAACAGATTGCAATGGAAAGTAGTCTCAAGCTTAGAACATATATGACTCCCGGAAGATCTTTTCTTAGAGTATTCAAGGTATTCAACTTAGTTGTGGTTTAGCTTTTCTGCTGGGTTCTGCTGGGCTTTCAGGTGAGTCCTAAACTCATCTTGTCCTCACAGTCCAAGCCAAGGACGTAAGGAAGGACCTTCACCAGATTGGTAGTAGTAGCAGAGGAGAGAAGGGGGCATATTCAAAAGATGTTACAGAAGTGAAATCAATAGGTCTTGGCAACAGATTAGATATGGGGGGTGAGATATAGTGTGAAGTCAAGGTGGTACCTTCAGTAATAAGGAAATCTGGAAGGTGTGGAGAGGTTTTGAGGGAAAGATAAGGAGTTCAGGTTTGGACTTGTTGAGTTTGGTTTGTTCTCATTTCTGATGCAGACACTCTATCAGCTATCCCAGGGATACTACAAAGATACCAACGAGAAATCTGGATCCTCTAACCCTTTACAAGTTCACAAGATCCTCTTCTGGTTAATGATAATAGGGGAGGAGACCAGGAAGAATCTGAGTCTGAGCTCTTCTCTTCCCCAAGTGATTCCTTCTCAGGGGCTTTGCTCTCCATCTTCTCCACTGCTGGACATTGGAAGACCTCAGGTTCTGGTCTGCTTTTTAAAAAATAGAATAATCACAGAGTATGACCAAGTTTCTTGAACCAATCTGATGTCATTCCAATCCCTCCATTGGCTTTCAAGAGCAACTGAAGTGATCAAAGAATTTTTCTAATACCTATGATTGATGGATTGCTAGATTCTGTAGAGATGTCTAGGACTTGTTCAACCTAGTTGGTACCTCTTATTGTCTAATTGTTCTTACCTAACAAATCTGTCAGGGCATAGGATTCTGCACTTGCTTTAAGTAACTGATTAATAGACTCAATTGTCACATATCCTTAGAGAAGATGTAAGAAATATATTTTGTTTTGGGAAGAAAATTTTATTTCCCAAAATGCTCTGGGCCTTAAAGATGAACTGATTGAAGTTCCTAGTACAATGTCAAATAAGACTCTTTGTGCCTCAGCAGAGGGCAGTTGCATCATGAGGGCAACAGACAAAAAAGAGGAAAAGAAAAGAAGCTGTTTCTCCAGCTGTTTTTCATGGTCACAGGGAGAGGTACATGAGCCAGGACAACACAGAGATGAATGCCCATGACCAGCCAAGATAAGAAGTGCAGAAAAGTGCCACCAGGATGAGTTTAAGGCTCACATGAAAGCCCAACATGAGAAACACATGGAGATGCAAGGCAGCTAGGTGATGCCATATTGTATAGAGCACTGGGCCTAGAATCAGGAAGACACTGAGTTCAAATCCAGCTTCAGTTACTTACTAGCTGTGTGGCCCTGGGAAAGTCATTTAACCTTTGTCTGTTCTAGTTTCCTTCTCAGTAAAATAAGGATAATAATAGTGCCTACCTTACAGGGTTGTTTTGAGATCTCATCAGTCAATCATTGTAAAGCATTTAGCACAATGCCTGGTAGTAAATAATATATATGTGTGATTTTTTTGGGAGGGGGGCAGGGCAATGAGGGTTAAGTGACTTGCCCAAGGTCACATAGCTAGTAAGTGTCAAGTGTCTAAGGCTGGATTTAACTTCAGGTCTTCCTAAATCCAGGGCTGGTGCTTTATCCACAGCACCACCTAGCTGCTCCCTAGTAAGCAATATATAAATGTTAGCTATTAGATTCAGGACAAAGATACTGTTGCGAAAAAATTTCAAGTTAGGGTGACGAGACTGTCTACAAAATATTCTCAAAAGAAAAGGAAAAGATTGTCTTCACTCAGGAATGTGCATCATATTATTTTTTAGTCAATTTGCTATTCATTTCAGTCCCAATTAAATAATTGAATAATTCAAGGATTCCTATTCCAAGATCCTATTATAACAATGGGAAATTGAATAAGTAACTTTAGAAGCTTCCATTTTAAAAATAGTTAGAAAAAAATTGAGACATATAAAAACATATAAAAAAGGAAAATGGCATAGTCCAGGCCTGACTTCAATGGGCTTACATTTGTGTATGCCTGTGTATTTATATGTGCATATGAGGTGTATGTGTGTGTGCATGTGTGTGTGCATGTGTGTGTGTGTGTGTGTGTGTGAGAGAGAGAGAGAGAGAGAGAGAGAGAGAGAGAGAGAAGAAGAGAAAGAGGAAGGCATACAAATAAGAAAGTTACAAAGGTAAATATTATAATAAGAAAATCAATGAAATATGACAATACAATACAATTTAATGTAATATTGTACAACAATATATGGTATAATATAATATATAAATAAAACAAAATCTTATAAAATGAAATGTTATGAGAAAATTAATGTGAAAGAGATTATTTCCAACTAATGTATGGGTCAGGAAAGGTATCACAGAAGAGGTGGCATTTAAGCTTGACTTTGAAAGAACCAAAGGATTTCAAAAGGCAAAGATGGGAAGCAAGGGTGCTGCATGCAAGCGTGGGGTAGCCTGTGCAGATGCACACAGGAGGGACTGGAAAATAAGTTGTGGTAAAGGATGTTGAGAGGTGAAGAAAGATAAATAAGCTATGTTAAACAAAACCGAAAAGACAACTTGGATGTAGATTTCTTCATCATTACCTCTTCACTTATATATACAACAAACCTGAACTTTCTATATACAAAATTTAAAAGGTCTAGATTTAAACAATTTTTGAGGCCAGTGCTTCTGATAAAGGCCTCATCTCTAAAATATATAGGGAATTAAATCAAATTTATAAGAATCCAAGTCATTCCCCAATTGAGAAATGGTCAAAGGATATGAACAGGCAGTTTTCTGATGAAGAAACCAAAGCTATCTATTCCCATATGAAAAAATGCTCTAAATCTCTAATGATTAGAGAGATGCAAATTAAAACAACCCTGAGGTACCACCTGACACCTATCCGATTGGCTAAAATGACAAAAAAGGAAGATAATAAATGTTGGAGAAGCTGTGGGAAAATTGGAACACTAATGCATTGTTGGTGGAGCTGTGAGCTGATCCAACCATTCTGGAGAGCAATTTGGAATTATGCCCAAAGGGCGATAAAGCTGTGCATACCCTTTGACCCAGCAATCCCACTTTTAGGTCTTTTGCCCAAAGAAATCATGGAAGGGGGAAAGGGACCCACATGTACAAAAATATTTATAGCTGCTCTTTACGTGGTAGCAAGGAATTGGAAGTTGAGGGGGTGCCCATCAATTGGGGAATGGCTGGACAAGTTGTGGTATATGAATACAATGGAATACTATTGTGCTGTAAGAAATGATGAGCAGGAAGAGTTCAGAGAAACCTGGAGGGTCTTACGTGAGCTGATGATGAGTGAGATGAGCAGAACCAGAAGAACATTGTACACAGTATCATCAACATTGAGTGTTGACCTACTGTGATGGACTATATTCTTCTCACCAATGCAATGGTACAGAAGAGTTCCAGGGAACTCATGATAGAAGAGGATCTCCAAATCCAAGAAAAAAAAAGAAAGAAAGAACTGTGGAGTATAGATGCTGATTGAACCATATGATTTCTTTTGCTTTGGGTGCTGTTGTGTTTTTTTTCTATTTTGAGGTTTTGCATCACTGCTCTGATTCTTTCTCTTGTAACAGGATTAATGCAGAAATAGGATTAATGTTATTATGTGTATATATATATATATATATATGTGTGTGTGTGTGTGTGTGTGTGTGTGTATGTATATATCTATATCTATATGTATATGTATAGATATAACCTATATCAGATTACCTGCTGTCTAGGGGAGGGGGGAGGGAGGGGAGGGAGGGAGAAAAATCTGAAATTGTAAAGCATGTATAAACAAAAGTTGAGAACTATCTTTACATGTAACGGAAAAAATAAAATACCTCATACATTAAAAAATAAATAAATAAAAGGTCTAGATTTAATTTCCCTTAAGGTAAACCCTAACTCTTGGATCAATCCCTTCAAATTTGCCACCAATAATCCAGGGAAATGTCAGCTCTTTGAAGGGTGGCTTTATATCCCAATCTCTGAGCTTTGACCCTTCCACGTATTAAGAGTTATGTAAATGCTTGTAGGAGGGCAGCTAGGTGGTGTAGTGGATGGTATGCTGGTCTTGGAATCAGGAAGACTCATCTCCATGAGCTCAAATCTGGCCTTAGTTTCATCATTTTCTGAATGAGCTGGAGAAGGAAATAACAAACCCCTTTGCCAAGAAAACCTCCACAAAAGGGGGCACAGAGTCAGTCAATGAAATGACTGAACTTTCTCTTTCTCTCTGAAATGCTTGTGGCATTGAACTGGTATAGTAGGAAAAGAGTCAGTCAGTAAGCATTTATTAAGTGCTTTCTGTGTGCTAAGCACTGATGATATAAAAGGAGGTAAAAGACAGTCCCTACTCTTAAGGAACTCATAGTCTAATGTGGTAAACAAGGAAGGAAATATGTAGAAACAAACTATGTACAGTATTGTGAGAGTTGGAATAACGCCCCCTGCTGGGATGAATCTTTTGTGAGCTCTGGCCTGAGGACAAGCTATGTGGCCTTGGCGTCAGGAAGTGACATTTGCTCGTGGGTACTGTCGATCAAAGCTACCAGCCAATTAGCTTGGAGCTGTGTGCATTTGGATGGCCCTGTTTCCATTTTTGAGTGAGGCTTCTGGGATGAAGCAGGGGCAAGGGTCTCTCTCTTTCGCCCAGGACTTCGTCTTGGCTGGAGCAGAGATGCTGGCTCCCATAGATAGATAGATGAAGCAATCTTGGTCTCTTTCTCTCTCCTCACCAAATTCTTATGCTCATTAATAAATACTTAAAAGTCTAAACTCTTGCTAAAGCTTCTAATTTATGTCCACCACTCAATAGAACTTTAGACAGTTTAGTTAGAATTTTAGCCCCGTAGAGATAGCAACTTTACATAGGAATATAATATACATAGGAAACATACATATACATAAATATACATAGGAAATATACATAGGAAATAATTAGCTGAGGGAAGACACTAGAATTAAGAGGAATTGGGGCTTCCTGTAGAAGATGGGGTTTTAATAGAAATTTGAAGAAATCCTGAGAAGCCAGGAGGCAGAGATGAGGTGGGAGAGCATTCCACACAGCCAGAAAAAATGCTGGGAGTCAAGAGATGGACTTTCTTGTATGTGGAACAGTCAGGAAACCAATGTCACTGGATCAAAGTACATGTTTGTTGGGGAGTAAGGTGTGAGAAGACTGGAATTATAGGAGACAGCTAGGTTGGAAAGGGCTTTAAATGACAAATGGAAAAGTTCATATTTGATCCTGGAGATAATAGGGAGGCACTGAAGTGTAGGGAGTATATGTGAGTGAGAAGCATGACATGGTTGGGCTTGTGCTATAATCACTTTGGTAGCTGAATGGAGAATGGATTGAAATGGGAGTGTGTGTGTGGCAGGAATGGGAGTGTGTGTGAGATTTGAGACAGGAAGACCCACCAGCAGATTACTATAATAGTCTAAGCCTGAGGAGATAAGGAATGGTCTTCACCAGGGTAGTAGTAGTATCAGAGGTGAGAAAAGAGAAAGGGACATTTTCAAGAATTGTTGCAAAGGTAAAATAGAAAGGTTATGGCAATAAATTGGATATGGGGGCTAAGATTTTGTTTGGAGTTCAGCCTGGGGGACTGAGAAGATGATGGTATCCTCAGTAGTAATAGGAAAATTTAGAGAGTGTGAGGATGGTTTAGGGGAAAGGGTAATAAATTCCATTTTGGTTGTGTCAAGTTTTAGATATCTACTGGACATGCAGTTTGAGATGGGTGAAATGCAGAAATGAAAGTCAGCAGAAAGGTTAAGGCAGGATAGGTAGATTTGAAATCATGGATATAGAGATAGTTAATAATCAATAAGCATTTATTAAGTACCCACTATGTGTCAGGCACTGTGCTAAGCTCTGAGAATACAAATATCAAAAAGAAATATAAGCAGTACTATCAAGGAGTTTACCATCTAGTGGGGGAAGACAAAACTCAAAAGATAGCTGAAAAGGGAGGGCATAAGGAGGAGATGGTACCTGTAATAGGAGTACAGTGGAAAAGGGAAAAAAATCATAGGATTATAGCTAGGGAAGTGAAAGAAGTCCCAAAAGAGTGCAGATAATTAAGAAAAATAAATAATAATATATTCCATAGGAACTAATAAGCACTTGAGTTCTAGTCCAAACTCCGTGGCTAAGTAGTTGTATAATGCTGAGCAAGTAACACATTTTAACCTATCTAACATCAGTTTCTCCTTATGTTGAATAAGTACAATAACAGATGTTTTTCCTAATTCCAATGATTGTTGTATATAATAAAAAAAGGTAAAAGAATTATAAAAATGTGTTCCACCAGCATCAGGAGAACCACTGATGCTATAGTTTACTCAGCTTACTCTAGTCATTGTTCTCATTGATACCTCCATAAAGCTTTGCTGCCAGTCAGCATACACATAGGACCATCCATAAGCCATATCTTGGCAGAGCCTTCCTATTATTTACCCAATAAACTGGTACTGCCATAAAGGGTCACTAATTCAGCAAGTGAGAAGGATTTCCTGTGGAAGAAGTTATTATAGCCTATCAGATCAAAAATTCCCTTTTAAAGATGTGTCCAAATACAGATATACACAATGGACCCAAATCATTACAGACTATTCTGCCAAATCATACACATTTTCAAAATGACTGCAGCACCTATCATAGACAACACCGTGTACTTACCCCACAGATAAGAGTGACTTTAGTGTTCTTTAAAAAAAAAAAAAATGGGAGAGAACGAAGAAAATGAAAGGGGGAAAAACGGAATGCCAGCCACACATTTCAAAATGTAAAGATTACATTATGAACACAGAAAAGTACAAAAACACAAAATCTAGCCTGGTACTTTGTCTCTAATTCACATCGTGATGTGTTTAGACCCCAGATTTTGTCATCCAAAGATGCAATGTCAGCCTTTCCTCTAAGTGTTCTGTGTTGTGTTGTTTAAAAAGGGGGCCGAACAAAGAGGTTGCCTTATTGTAGGCAATTTGGAATACCTCAGAAGCTGAAGTGGAAGGTTCATGTCTGCAATTCTTTCAGTTCTCCTTCACAGAAACCAACCATAGCTCTGCTTTTTATCATTATTATTATTATTATTATTATTTATTTGCATGGTACCATATCTACACTATGTCAACAACTCAAGTTACAGAATGTAAGCGATGAAAGTTTCATATTAATGACAAGAGTAAGGAGTAGGAGTCTCTGAGAGTTTAAAGGTTTTTTTTTTTAGATAAATATCTCAAATTCTGTACGTCTATCAAAATGTCTTGAACATATTAATGGTGTGAGTTTTTGTTCAATAAGGTCTATAAACATTTCCCATAGGGGTGAAGGAATACCATCCTAAAATCATCTTCTGGAATGATGGCATTCTTTTATTTATATTTTTCCAAAATTATATAAGCATTGGGATTTTATAACCATATATGCACATGTATATAAAGATATCCATGTGTGCACACACATCCATGTGGATACATAGATACATATACCAAAAAATATAGGAGAAGCATTGGGACATAGTGGAGAGAGGATCAAGCTTGGAGTCAGAAAAGGCTAGATTCAAGTCCTGTTTAAGCCTGGGAGAGTCACTTAATTTCTTAGTCCTGCAGACAGCTCTCTGTGAAGGTATTTAATATATGAGTTGCAAATTAACATTAATGAAAGCAATTTCCAACCCAAGAGTCATCTACATTGGTGAAATCACAACTCTGTACACACCTTCTCCCAAATATGTACTCACATACTTTTTTCCCCTCTGATTTTCTGATACCAGTATCAAAAGACCAGAAAATGTTTAGCTCCCCAAACACTCACTGATTCAAAAGTCTGAGAAGGCACTTCATATTTTATCTGAATCTGTTCACCCACAATAATACTTTAGAGAAAATAAAGAATACTTTCATCTGTTTTGTGAATTGCTTAAAGATCATCATCTTCAGATGTGGGGTGTTTTATTTCCCTCCTCCTATACATTTACTTTAAGACATTCCCTGTCATGGCAACTAGGTGGCACAGTGGATAGGGCACTGGCCCTGGATTCAGGAGGACCTCAGTTCAAATCCAGCCTCAGACATTTGACACTTACTAGCTATGTGACCCTGGGCAAGTCATCACTTAACCCTCATTGTCCTACAAAAAAAAAGAAAGAAAAGAAAGAAAGAAAGAAAGAAAGAAAGAAAGAAAGAAAGGAGAAAAAAGAAAAGAAAATAAAAGAAAGAAAAAGACATTCCCTGTGCTGGATGGGAATCATCCTTTTAAAAAAGTTAGCAAATTATTTTGACTTTTCTCCAGCAAAACTTTTGCCTCTTCTACTAGGAATTGTGTCTGTTTTCTAGACAAGGGCAGCAGAATTTGAAGTCTATTTATTTTTTATTTATTTATTTATTTTAAGTCTGTAACTTAACATCTTCACAAATGCCAGAAGAAAATGGAACCAAGGAAAGACACTACATAACATAATGTGTCTGGAATCAGTGTACTATTGAGCTCTATGCAAATCTGAGAAATAAAGTATTTTCCTCATACATTATCTACACCAAGGATTTTAAGTTTGCCAGACTGATGAAACAAATGCTTTCGATGGATGTAGTCTGTCATTCAAATTGAGCTCGCATATTTTACTTTCCGAAACCAAACAAATCCTGATAAACTACTTCAGTGAGCCTTTAATCAAAACTTCAGCAGTTCTCAATTGGCAACAGAAAGATCAGTCTGGTGAGCCTGAAACCCTTTCATCATCAAATATACAGAAATAATAATTATATTTATCTATTTGGCTCAGGCTGCACACCAAGATTTACCCTTGCCCTAAGGACATAGAAATCATCATCCATTGTCATCTATGAAGGGAGAAAAAAATCCTGATCCTTAATAACTTCGAGGTTAAACAGTTCTCAATAGTCAGTGGAGATTGAAGAAGTCGAAATAAAGGATACATGGCTATCAGCAGTGTTTCCCCTAGGATTCTATAACTAAACTCACAAATGGGCTTGCTGATTAGGGTTTCTAAAAGAAAATGGGAAAACACTGGTGGGCCTTTCACATAACTAACACAGGTATAGATTTGCTGTTTGCCGGTCATATGTCTCCACCTTTTTTGGAGCTGGATACATCTATGAATGTTATTGAGGTCTAAGTTATTTCTAAGATACTTGGAGAATTGGATTAAGTGAATAGAATAATTGAATTGGAAAATGAGAAACATTGTTGGTAGGAATATTACTTGATCTAAAATGACCCAGGGAGGCTCTTTTGCAGTTGTTTGAAAACTTGCAAAATATCTCATCATCACTGTCCATCATAATCTTTCTACTTTTTGAGGAACTTCTCACTTAAATACTCAAAGCATGGATTCAGAAGAATCTTCTTTCCTCTTCAAGTAATCAACAAACATTTATTTAGCAGCTATAGGTGAAGCCCTGGAAATCCGAAGATAAAAATGCAACAGTCTTTGACATGTGAATAATCTAAGTCTTCACCCTATAATTTACTTCCCCTACTTTCTTCTCTACACAGTTCTTTTCTTTGTTCTCATCTTTTCTTTCCTTCTCATTGCCTTAAAAAAAGAATAATGCTTAATTCCAACACAAAAACTAACAAAATGGAAAAATATTATCATGAACACTTGTATAATCTGCCTTTTTAAGAAACAAACTCTCAAAGGTTGGTTACACGGGCTTATCTGCATGTGAGGTTAAATAAAAATCTTATGAGTTAAAGTATTTATAGATTTTTAAAGGAAGGCCACAATTTTCTATCCTTCTGCCTTCATCTCACATGAAGCACAAGAGCCTCTACTGAGTGAAGGACACTGAGGCACTTCTTGTTTTATCTAGTAATAATTAAAAAAAAAATTCAAGTCATGAAAGTATGATAACTCACCAATTGCTCAGAAATGTTGATAAAATTACCACAGACCTTCATACTGTATATACTGTACATGCAATATATACTATATATGTACATACTATACATGCAATATATAGTGGGATTAAAATACATTATTCACCATAACTTGAAGTCTAAAACAATAAGAATCTGACCCATTTAACACATAATCTGCATAATGTTATCAGTCTAGCAGTCAGTATTAATATAAGCACAGCTCTGCTCACTTTGCAAAATGTGTAAGAGTACTAATGATGATTGCAGGAAATATTTTCTCATTTTTAAGATGTCCACAAAATAATTTTCCCAGGCCACTTTAGATAATGAAATATTTCCACTGGATATGTTTACTACTTTTAAATGAATTCATCTAAAGCCCAAGTTCAGCTATAATATATTACTTATCCATTAAAAATTACTTACTGAGTATCTATTGCATAGAAGGCATTATCCCAATGATTAAGGAGCTTAGAACATAGTCAGGAAGATGTGTGTGTGTGTGTGTGTGTGTGTGTGTGTGTGAGAGAGAGAGAGAGAGAGAGAGAGAGAGAGAGAGAGAGAGAGAGAGAGAGAGAGCGAGAGAGAGAAAATATGACTAATATATCAGTCCTTTCCTGGATTTTAAGGTACAGAGACATAGTTTCATTCTCTGTTGATCTAAATATGGGTTTTATTGCTATTATATAAACAAACTCATTGGGATACCTAATGGTGCACTGCATAGTGTGTCAGGACTAAAGGCAGGAAGACTCATGTTCCTGAGTTCAAACCTAAACTCAGACATTTGGTAGCTGTGATCCTGAGCAAGACACTTAACCCCATTTGCCTCAGTTTCCTTATATGTAGAAAGAATTGGAAAAGGAAAATGGCAAACTATACCAGTATCTTTGCCAAGAAAACCTGAAATGGGGTGATGAAGAGTTGGACATGACATGAACACAACTGTACAACAACAAATTCACATAGCACACAAAGGATGGGGGAATCCATAGGCTCTGACTATCTCACAATTACCCAGAATGGATTTATCAAGGATTTTAACTGCTTTTTTCCTAGATATGCTTCTGTAGAAGCTAAATCTAGGCCAGACTATATCAATTAATAAATCAAGACAGCAAATGATATGTGAGATGAGTGGTAAAGATAATATGAACCCTGTTGATGTTCAAATCAGCAATTGAACGAAGCTTGTATAATGTGTTAGATACTGTGGTAGGTAATGGGGTTGCAAAGATGAAAAATTACACAGTCCCTACCCAAAAGAAGTTTCTAAAAACTGGATGAGTGCTACCTCCTCCATGACTGAATGTATTTGGATCAGTAATTTCACTGATCTAGGGAACTTATGCTGTAGAAACTCCTTCCAAGATCCCCCTTTGCAACTGTCTCTTAATCTTTGAGAGCAGCTTGGAGCACTGAAAGATTAAGTGACTTGCTTATCTTCATCTGACCCAGGATGTCTTTGTCAGGATCTAAACTCAGGTCTTCCTGACTTTAGATTAGGATTAGATAGAGTTTTGGACTGTAGTTAGGAAAACTCTTTTCCAGAGTTCAAATCCCAGAGGCTTACTAGCTGTCTGACTCTGGGCAAGTCATTCAACCCTGTTTGCCTCAGTTTCCTTATCTGTAAAATTAGCTTGAGAAGTAAATGGGAAACCACTCCAGTATCTTTGCCAAGAAACCCCTACATTGTGTCACAAAGAGTTGCACATGCCTAAAAACAACTGATCAACAACTTCCTGACTCCAAGGCTAGTCTGCTAGCCATAATGTCATACTGCCTCTTACAAATGTTAGAAAAGAGTTAAATGAAGCAGCGATTAAGATTATAACCTAATAGATTCAAAGAAGGTTCATTTCTACCTGAGGGACCAAGGAAGACTTCATAGAGGAGGATACATCTATGCTGGGTCTAAGTTTTCTTACAGAATGCTTTAAGGTTTGTGGAGCACTTCATAGATACCTCTTTTGAGGCTCACAGCTCCATTTTGAAGAAGATTCTAAAGGAAAGATGCCAGTAGGTGGTAGAGGGTAAAAATGGACTCTATTCTAGCACAGGGGGTTGTGCTTGAAGTCAAGGAAGTGGCAGAGAGCAAATAGAAAGTTATCCATTTCAGCTAAATCCTAAAATGCACAAAAAGAAATTCTCATAAAATCAAATTGCAGAATGAAATTATAGCTAGATTATGGAGAGCTCTGAAGAAGCATAAGACCAGAGAAGGGAGCTTTTAGATTTGGCAATTACAAAGTCTTTGGTGACTCTGAAGTACAGTTTTGATAGAGTGGTTAGGATAGATACTCGATATCAATGGACTGAGCGAATAGGTAGGGAGGAAATATAACTGAGTAGTGTAGACTATCCTTTGTATGTGTAATACTTATTTGCCCAGGTTTATAGTCATTTTGCCCTTAGAAGCAAAATTATGAGACATATGAATAGTGGGGATGATTATGCCTCCAGTTACAGGAAGAGAAACCTCTTTAAAAATAGGCTAGGAGGAGACTTCTGGGGCAGAGCCAAAATGGAGGAAGAAAGGCAGTGAGCTCTTGAATTGTTGACACGATAACTCCAAAAAACACCCAAATAATGCCATAGGACAATTCCTGGAGCACCAAAACCCACAGAAGAATATGCTGAAATAATTTTCTAACCAAGGACAGCTTGAAAGGTCAGAAGGAGGGAGCTTCTCTGCTGAGACAAGAGTGGAACCCAACCCCACAGTTGCCCTGATAGAGATCCAGTTCCAGGAAGGCTTCACCAGAGAAAGAGATTCCCCAAGAGCCTCTGAATCAGATTAAGCACCAGTGTCATCTGGAACTAAGCTTACAGTCTAGTGAGAGGGCTGAGCCCTTGGAAGGGGGGAGACTACAGGGCTCTATGCTGGTGCTGAGGCAGAACTTGGGTTTTTCACCCCTGCTAGGAACCGGGAGGTAGGCTTGAGTAGCAATGGCCCAGGTGGGGGAGGGGCAGAGGCTCATCAGAGCTGACAGCCACAACAAACAAAGCTGGTTGATTAGCAAGTTGGTCGGGGTCATCTACAGACCAGGGAACAAGCCAGGCAAGTGAAAAACATGATCCTCCTTAAATCATACCATCTGAGACCTTCTGAAGCTTGGAATAGTTCAGCCTGGAAACTTTAGGAATCTTAAAGTTAAGTAAAAGAGAGGCAAGATGAGCAGACAGAGAAAGGTGAGGACCATAGAAAGCTTCTTTAAGTGACAAAGAAGGTTGAGGTGCATCCTCAGAGGAAGATGTCAGTGTCAGGGCCCCTATATCTAAAGCTTCCAAGAAAAATATGAATTGGTCTCAGGCCATAGTGCTGCTCAAAAAGGACTTTGAAGATAAAGTTAGAGAGTTAGAGGAAAAAATGTAAAAAGAAATGAGGGTGATGTAGGAAAGACATGAAAAAAAAAGTCAACAGCTTGAAAAGCCAAATTGGCCAAATGGAAAAGGAGATACAAAAACTCTCTGATGAAAATAATTGCCTAAGATTTAGGACTGAACAAATGGAAGTTAGTGACTTTATGAGAAACCAAGACACAATAAAGCAAATCCAAATGAGTAAAAAAAATAGGGCAATGTAAAATATCTTCTTGGAAAAACTGCTGACCTAGAAAATAGGCCCAGTAGAGATCATTTGAAAATTATTGGTCTACCTGGAAACCATGAACAAGGAAAGAGCTTAGACATCACCTTCTAAGAAACTGTCCGGGAAAATTGCCCTGATATTCTAGAAGCAGAAGGTAAAATAGAAATTGAAACAATCCACCAATCACCTCCAGAAAGAGATCCCAAAAGGAAAACCTCCAGGAATATTATAGCCAAATTCCAGAGCTCTCAGGTCAAGGAGAATATATTGCAAGCTGCCAAAAAGAAAGAATTCAAGTACTGTGGAACCCCAGTCAGGATAGCACAAGATCTAGCAGCTTCTACATTAAAGGACTGGAGCGCATGGAATATGATATTCCAGAAGGCAAAGGAATTGGGATTACAACTAAGAATCACATACCCAGCAAAACTGTGTATAATCTTTCAGAGGAAAAAATGGGACTTCAATGAAAAAGAGGACATTCAGGTATTCATGCTGAAAAGACCTGAACTCAATGGAAAATTTGAATTTCAAATACAAGACCTTAGAGAATCATAAAAAATTGGATAGGCGGGGGGCAGCTAGGTGGCACAGTGGATAGAGCCCCGGCCCTGAAGTCAGGAAGACCTAAGTTCAAATCTAGTCTCAGATACTTAACACTTACCAGCTGTGTGAACCTGGGGAATTTACTTAACCCCAATTGCTTCACACACATGCAAAAAAACCCTAAAAATTAAAAAATTAGAGTTGGGGGGGACATACCTAGGGTCATGCAGTGGGTGACTGTCTTGTGTCTGAGGCCAGATTTTGGCTGGGCTCCCCCTGGGTCCAGGTAGGATGCTTCATGCACTGTGTCACCTAGCTGCCCCATGATGACATCTTTAGGGTTAAATTGAGGGGTGAGGGGAATGAACTGGGGGAGGGGGAAGGGCAGAGGTAGCATGGGGTGAAATCCAACATGAAAGAAACAGGAAAGGGCTTATGGAGTAGGGGAAGAGATGGGGAGGAACAGGGCAGAAAATGAATTTTACATTCATCAGAAAAGGCTCAGAGACCTTAAACTCATCAGAGTTGCCTCAAGAAGGGATTCAAACACACACGCACACACACACACACACACAATTGGGTGGGGTAATCTATTTAATCTGGGCAGTAAATGAGCCTAATATTCATCAGAATTGGCTCAAAGACCTCAATCTCATCAGAATTGGCTCAATGAGGGAATAACATACACACTCAATTGGGTGGAGTAATCTATCTAACCCTGCAGGAAAATAGGAGGGGAAGGGGATAAAGAGAGAGGGGCAAAAGAAGGGAGGGCAGATTGTGGGTGGGGACAGACAGAAGCAAATTCCCTCAAAGAAGAGGGATAGGATGAAAGAAGATGGATAATAGAGTAAATATCATGGGGAACTGAATAGGATAGAGGGAAACAGTTAAGAATAGTAATCATGAAAAAGAGAAAAGGGGGTGGGATTGTACAAAAAATATCTATAGCAACTCTTTGTGGTGGCTAGGAATTGGGAATCAAGGGAATGTCCATCAATTGAGGAATGACTGAAGAAGCTGTGGTATATGATTGTAGTGGAATGGTATTGTGCTATAGGAAATGACAAACAGGATAATCCCAGAAAAACCTCGAAAGACTCATGAAATGATGTATAGTGAAGTGAGCAGAACTGGGAGGACATTGTGCATAGTGACAGCAATATTGTTCTATGAGCAATTGTGAATGACTTAACTACTCTCAGCAATACAATGATCCAAGACAATCCCAAGGGACTAATGATGAAGCATACTATATACCCCCATAGAAAGAACTGAGAAAAAGAGCACTTGTGGATTGTAAATATATAACCTGGTTGCTATCTTGTGGAGGGGGGAGGAAAGGGAAGGAGGGGGAAATATTTGGAACTCTAAATATTATAAAAATGAATGCTGAAAACTACCCTTACATGTAACTAGAAAAAAATAAAATCAATGCTTGTTGCAAAAAAAAAAAAATAATAATGGGCTATGGGTAGGAGCTCAAACCCATACCTTCACTAGGAAAGTTCATTCTCTCCTACATAGATCCCAGAGATTGCTTTTACCCACATGCTGTGAACAAAGAAACACAAGGAAATGCAAAAGACAGGGTCAACCACATGGAAATTTGAGGGAAATAAGATTAGTTAAATCAGATGAAATCTCTAACAGACTAAAAGAACATGCTTAGAAACAGATGTTAGTAACACCCACCTGAAGTAAAGCAGGGAAAAAAGGATAAGGACCTCCAATTCTGCTATATCTATTTTTCCCACCTTTAGTCCCCAATCTAGGGCTTGCAAATAAATAAATACATAAAGAAACAAACAAATGAATGAATGATTAAATACACATACATAAGTAGAAAAATAAATAAATGAATAGATAAACTAAACTGAATGATAGATGATAGATATAGATAGAAAGCAAAAATTCCTCCTTGCCCCTTGCCCCTTATTCTTTTAGCTCTAGTCTTTCCAATTTCCCTAGAGGTATAGTTCTGAGGAGGTGAACTACTCATGTCATAAATGCCACTGGTACTACAATCATGTTGCTGGTCCACATGGCTGGGAAGCCCCCAAACCTCTCTGTCTTTTCTCCCTGGATCCCCTCTCCTTTTTGTCAGGTTATTTTTTTCAGTCCTGTCTCAGTAGTAACCTATGCAATGAAATGAGTAAAAGACAAAACAAAATTTTTAAAAAACCCTTTCCAAATTTCAGACATACATGTAGGCCCATGCCTTTCTTATGTCATGTAGAATATTTCTGATATGTAGATTTATCAAAAAAGGAGAGAGGAGAGAGATAGGATAATAGTTTGAAGAAGTAAGGGGAACTTTGGGAAATCCTGAACAAATGAATTTAATTGAGGACAGGGAGAAAGAAAGGGCAGTTAGGTGGTACAGTAAATAGAGCATGAGGCTTGTAGTCAAAGAAATCTGAGTTCAACTCATTGAGTTGCCCTCAGACACTTACTAGTTGTCTGACCCTTGGCAAGTCATTTTAACCCTATTTGCCTCCATTTCTCATCTACAAAATGGGGGTACACTGGAGAAAGAAATGGGAAATCAGTCTGGTATCTTTGCCAAGAAAACCCCATGGAAATATCCATGGGTTCATATAGAGTTGAACATGACTGAAAGACTCAACAGCAATACAAGAGAAAGTAAGTGAAAGGGGAGAAGAGGAGGAAAAAGAACAAGAGAAGGTAGATCATCAATGGAGTAGGATTCTGTTGAATACCAAAAAGAATGAAATCATATGCACCTGTGGAGGGACAAAGTTTAGAGAACAATTCTAGAGAAAGGATCATTCAGAAAAGCTTTACAAGTAGAAACATATGTCCACTACTTATCCTTCTCTGTTGAAACTCAGCATCATATTATATTTTAGATGTATGTACCTAATCTTATTCCAGCTTCCCATTTTCAGCTATTATAAAGAACATTTCTAGCTAGAATAACATTATTTCCAAATTTGTGGGAAATGGGGTTCACAGAATATAGTTTTATTGGAAAAAAAAACAAGGCAACAGAGACTTCAAGCATTGATTAAGTTTTCTTGTCTAGCTTGGAAACGAGATAAAACAATGATTCCAGTAGCATGGATCTACAACCATTATTGTAACAACTATTACTGCTAATAGACCAAAGTCATTTCAAATTTCCTACAATGAGCCTTATGGTTTTGTTTGAAATCTCCACTACTTCAATTAGGGTACCCTGTAAGCCTATCACTTTGGGATATATTTGCCCATTTTGACACTCCCACTGGCCAAATACTCCCACTGGCTTCATTATAATTACTGCATCTACGGGTCATTAGGGTCTCCCATTAGAAGTTACTAAAATGTCTGCATTTGGCACATCTCTAATGTAAGAGGACATACACCTGCTTTAATTACAGGGCCCTCGAGAGATAACAAGATATAAGTAACATGACCTGATGAGAGTCAATTGCTGAAATTGTTTCCTGATAAAATGTGTTTACATTTGGAGGCTAAAGCTCACTACCTCTTTCATAGAGAATCAGAGGACCTGAATGAACACAGGCTACTGAGAATAATTGAAATGCCGCTCTTCATCGAGAAATCTCCTACAGAGTAAACAAAGCCCAAATGATGAAGTATCAGACAGCATACTCGTTACTGGCTTGTACCATCAGCAAAACAAAATTTCAGCATTAGCAAAGCACATTGGCACATCACACTGTAAAAACAGTATCAATAGCAGAAATTATTAAACATTTATCTCTCCCTGAGTGAACATCTGTTATGTTATCAAAATGTTGCCTTGGGGATTGAATCCCAGAACTTTCCAGGTTTTTCTGTGACAGTGCCTCAAGAGGGCACAAATTAAAGGAGATAACATTACATGGGGAAAGGGGATTTTGTCCTCCATGAGAGACTTCATTTTTCTCTTGCTATTTAAAAAGAGTAAAAAAAAGAACATCAATGTAACCCATATCCAGTTATAGTAGACAATTCTTCAGAGACAAGATGGTTCGGATGAGAAAGGATCACTGTGGATATTAACTTAATGAACTGGTTACCTCATAGGCTGGTTTAGGAAAAAAAACAATTTTGAGGCCATTAGCCTATATGGAAATGTTCAGTCCCAGCTACTTCAGAGAAGATTGCCCTTTTAATGACACCAGTTTTTACTACAGACTTTCCTCAATTTATTGTTACATTGAAAAAGGCCTCTCACTGATATCCTCACCTTCAAACACTTATCCCACCAGTCCACTTGGCTTTCCATCATCAGAATTAACTTTGTAAAATATCATTTTCATCATGCGTCTCCTCATCCCCAAACTACAATTGTTATTGATTACATACCACAAGGACTTCCATAAGGTAACCTTCTTTGTGTACAATTTGAGGAGATCTTGGAAGGGCTCCTGCCCAAAAGTATCTTTGACATTCCTCGAGATTTGCCCTTAGAGATATTTTTTGAAATTTGTGAAGGCTTTTTAATCTTTGAGAATCTCTTGAAAAATGTCAATAGTGCTAAAAGATATATCTTAGGCAAGATAAAAGTATCAAAGAAAGAGGGCCTAGAAAATAAGGCAGTAGGGAGAGAAGAAAGTTAATATCTGGAGAAGAAAAAGTGAGGGATAAAGGTGCCAAAGATAAATATTGCTAACTTCACAATCCTACCCAGTCTGTTCTACCTATTATGATTAGCCTAATCAGCCTACTATTTATCTCTTTAATTCAAGCCTTCCATGACAATCAACCAGTTTGGTCACTATTGAGTGTCTATCACCAACTCTTATCCACCTCCATCCATCAGTTCACTACACACACACACACACACACACACACACACACACACACACACACACACAGAGTGTTCTATGCCTCTACAATTTGTTCATGTTTTCTCTGTCCTATTCCTCTCAACAGTCTTGGAATGTTCTTCCCTTACTCTCAGTCTATTTCTACCCAACCTTTCAAACCTTTGTTCAAACCTTGCATCTTCCAATTTCTTCCTTCAAATCACAACCACTCATCTCATAAAATTCTTTCCCTTTTCCAACTACTATTGCACTTTTAGTTGTTTTTTTTTTCTTCCAGATCCATACCTTACTAGGTATTATCAAGTTCCCTAGTCATTCCATGTAAATCATGGACCTTTACTTCTCCAACAATATTTGTTGGACTCCATGTCTCCAAAGGTCCCTTCAAAATACAAATCTAGAATTCTACATTCTTATGACTGTGTTTTAAACTTTATTTCTATCCCCCATGACATCTAGAACCATTTTAGACATATAATAAGCTAAACGCTTGTTGATCCAATGAATGTGATTCATAACTAAGAGCCTAGAGAAATACATGCATGATTTGCCTACCATCCATGGTTATTGAAAGGGTAAATAAACTCCACATATAAACTGGGTCTTATCATTTATATTATTTTATATTATCACAGATTTAGGGCTGAGAGGGACATTCAGAGTCATCTATTTCAATGCCTGTTCCCCTTCCTTCATTTTAGATTTGTGAAAACTGAGGCCCAGAGAGGATAAGTGACATGTACAAGATGATAAAAGTAGTAAGTGGAAGAGCTAGGATTTAAAACCATATACACACAGAGATGTACATGTATCTGTATACATGTATACATACATGTACACACATGCGTGTACATACATACATACATAAACATACATAGAAATACATATTTATGTCTTAGTGGTAGCCATCTCTATGGCCAGAGGGTGAGGGGAAGGGAAGGGGAAAAAAGAAGAAATTTATATAACTTTGTTATATATTTAGAAGGAATACTAAGTTGTGCATAACAGAGTTGCAATTTCATAAGCAATTTTTTATTCTACTACATTATGGAAATGCTTGTTTTATTTCATAAAAGTAAAATATATATTTTTTGCATCCTGTGTTTTTATTAAATCTGGGTTTTGTTTGTTTGTTTTGGGGGGTTTTTTTAGTGAGGAAATTGGGGTTAAGTGACTTGCCGAGGGTCACACAGCTAGTAAGTGTTAAGTGTCTGAGGCCGGATTTGAACTCAGGAACTCCTGACTCCAGGGCCAGTGGTCTATCCACTGAACCACCTAGCTGCCCCCATCCTATGTTTTTAAGACAGAGAAAAACACTGAGAAGCCAAAGACAAAATGGCCCTTGCCCTCAGGATACTAGCATGTACACAAATACAATATAATATAAAGTAAAGTACGTTAATTTCAAGAGAAAGGAAACTACAAATGGGGGAATTAGGAAACATTTTACATAGAAAGTAGTGGATAAGTTGACACTTGAAGGAAGCTAGGGATTTTAAGAGGTGTCAATAAAGCGGGAGTATATCAGAAATGAGGGACAACTCATGAAAAAGCATGGGGATTCCAATTTGACTGGAATACAAGGTATATAAAAAGGGAAGTGAACAAGGATTTAGTACAGTTCAGTGCTTTACAAACATGATCTCATTAGAATCTCACAAGTCTGTGATGTAAGTGTTATTATTATTTCCATTTTACAGTTGAGGAAACTAAGCCAGACAGGTTAAGTCACCCACCTAGGGTCACAGAGCTAGTAAATACCTGAGGCTATGTTTAAACTCAGTTATTCCTGATTGCAGGCCCAATACGCTGTCTACTGTATCACCTAGCTCCTTCTTGGCAGTGATCTATCAGTTTAAAAAAAAAATAAGTCGAGAGTCAATTTGTAAAGGGTTTTAAATGCCAAATAGAGAAGCTCTATTTTATACTAGAGGTACTAGAAAGCTCTTGAAGCTTCTTGAGCAGGGAAATAATGTGGTTAGATTTATTATGACTACACATTTGACAGTTATATGAAAGATGAATTAGAGATGGGAAATATTGGAAGAGAAGGAGTCATCACAATAATCCAGGCAGGAAAAATAAAGGTATGAACAAATATGTTCACTGTCTGAATGGAGAGAAAGGACACATGTTGTGGAGCTAGTATCAACAAGACTTGGTAACTTATGGGATCTGAAGGGTAATGAAAAGAAAAGAATCTGTTTGGAAATATTGAGGAATGATAAAACTCATACTTTCATAACTATACCAGGTAGTGAAGATCTGAAATGTTTTGTGCAGTGGCTTCTTTTTTTTTTTTTTTTTTAGTGAGGCAATTGGGGTTAAGTGACTTGCCCAGGGTCACACAGCTAGTAAGTGTTAAGTGTCTGAGGCCGGATTTGAACTCAGGTACTCCTGACTCCAGGACTGGTGCTCTATCCACTGCGCCATCTAGCTGCCCCTTGTGCAGTGGCTTCTATTTCTCATTTTTAGCTGTGACTTAGATAGTAGATAACTTTAAAGCATTTGATCAACCTTTTGGAGAATTACACATTTGTTTCTATATCCAATGATACTCAAAATATAGACCCAGTCCTTACTAAGAAAAATCAAATTAGCCACTTCAAAATCAAAGACCAGGATAAATGTCACTCTGAATGAGATCAATTGTTTATTCAGATGAGATTTTATCTTTGCCAGCAGCACCAAATGATATTTTATAGGCAGGTATGGTTGTCCTTCTTAGCATAAAATTGAAAGGTAAACCTGAAACATGGTTCCTTTATCTACAATGTATCTGCATCCATCAGGTTCCTTAAACCATTTGGGAATCTATTTCTATATTCAGTATGTACTGCCTCTTGTGGTACATAAAGTGTTATGCAAACCTTAAATTTATATATACATACACATGCATATGCATATATATTCATTATTAATTTGTATTACTATCATCACTATTATCATTAAGAGGAAGCATGATACAATACTGTAGACAGAGGGTCACCCTTAGAGCCAGCAAGACCAGCTGACAAGGTTTGCCTTGAACTCATATTAGTTGTTTTCTTAAACTTTGACTTATTTTTATTGATAAAAATTTGCATTAACAGACTAGAAAAATGTTTTCTAAGCATGTTGCCTGTATATAATTAAGTAGAATAACTAAAACTGATGGTGTATGTGTATACATACATACTTACATATATATACAAACACATATGATTTGATATATGATATATCTATATCCATATAATTTGTTAAAATATATTGTGGTTTAACCTTAACAAGTTTGTATCATTATGTTGTCTATTATGTTTATTTTGACTTTTATTATTTTTTCATGTTGTCTTTTTTATTAATGTTTCTTTTTTTTTTTGTGGGGCAATGGGAGTTAAGTGACTTGCCCAGGGTCACACAGCTAGTAAGTGTCAAGTGTCTGAGGCCAGATTTGAACTCAGGTACTCCTGAATCCAGGGCCGGTGCTTTATCCACTGCGCCACCTAGCTGCTCCCATTAATGTTTCATTTTAAGTGATTGAAGTTGACTTTTGCTCCTATCTTCATGTCCAAATGGAATAAAAAAGAATAAAAGCAAAATCTCTCAAATAAATATGAATATTTAAGAAAAATAAACTTCCTCAGTGACTGTGCTGAAAAAAATATTTGTTTCATTTTTTTATTTTTTTGCTCTGAATCCATTACCTCTCTTTTAGAAGGTAGACAGCATGCTTCATTATTGGTCCTCAGGGATTATTGGTGGTCAACGCATGGATCATAGTTTTAACAGTTTTCAAAATGAGACTTTTTCAAAGAAAGACTGAAGAGATTCTTTGAAGTTATTTTTCCCATTTAATCTTTGCTTTATTGGATTTATTTATGCAATACCTTTTTAATTTTATATAATCAAAATATCTATTTTATCTAAAATGATCCTCTCTATCCCTTATTTAGTAATGAACTTTCTTCTATTCATAGATGTGATAGGTGATTTTTAGACTCAAACTCATTATGTGATCATGGGCAAATCATCTAAATTCTCCAAGCCCAAAGAAAATTTCTAATACAGTTAAATTCAACAAGCATGTATTAAACACCTATTTCCCAGTCACTGTGATAGGCACTGGGAATAGAAAGACAAAAATGTGGCAGTTGATAACCTTAAAGAATTTATATTCTTTGATTTTAATTTGGAGATGAATTGGCAATATGCATCACACCATGAGTTCCCTGCTCCACTGAAATCTCAGGTGTGGAAACCAACCTTACCCACTCCTTAGAGCTCGCTCGCGCTCTCTCTCTCTCTCTCTCTCTCTCTCTCTCTCTCTCTCTCTCTCTCTCTCTCTCCCCCCTCCCTTCCTCTCCCTCTCCCTCTCCCTCTCTGTCACTCCATATATGTATATATAAGTATATACATATCTATGGTGCAAATCATTATTGTTGTTGTTATTGCTAATTGCTGCAGATTACATAAAAGTCAATGAAGAGACTCGTGGTGGGCATAAATAAGCTATGTACCTTGCTATTAAAGAATTGTAGAAGAAAAAATAGAGTAAAGGATATAAAAATGTGTGCTTGGGGAAAATATATATTATGTATATATATATACGAGAAAAATATGTATATATGTGTGTGTGTGTGTGTATGAGAGTTAACTAACGGGCAGTCTGTATGTTTCATTGCTATCTATTTAAAGTCAAGCGATTTCATGGAAAGTTCTCAGTATACCTTGTGGACCACATGGGACTTTTTCATGCAAGGACATGGACTGAAGTAGCACATGGATGGACTCTAATCATTGGAGGTAGCACCAATACCAATAAGATTAAACCATTAAACTTCTGAAGATTTTTTTTTTTTTAGTGAGGCAATTGGGGTTAAGTGACTTGCCCAGGGTCACACAGCTAGTAAGTGTTAAGTGTCTGAGGCCGGATTTGAACTCAGGTACTCCTGACTCCAGGGCCAGTGCTTTATCCACCGCGCCACCTAGCCATCCTCTGAAGAATTTTTAAAGGATTTCAATTAATTTACTACTCATTGTGAAAGTCATCACTTCCTTTTATTTGTATTAAAATTGTCACTTTTAAGTTTTGAAGGGTAGTCCCTAGAATAAGTATACAGGATTTCATGAAGTCAGTGTTCATCCTATCCACAATTTTTATGATTTTATAACTTGAGATCATATTCCTTCTTAGGCTTTATTTTTCTAGATTATTTTAATGCTTAGGGTACTAGGAACTATAATTTAGCAGAATAGGCACAGTAGAAATAAAAGAATTATTCAGATAAATCCAATTTATTTTCCCCAAGATGTACTATTTAATCAAATTATGCCTTGAAGGAGTTAACTTGCTTTAATAAGCTGAATATTCTCAGCCTGTGGGAACATATTGGTATAGTGAGCTTTAAAATAAAATATGCTTTACAAATGCCAGTTAGATATGTGGGTGGTAGAAGAAAGGACATCACATTGCAGATAATAAAGACAATTCTAATTTTTGACATTAGGTTCTTCAGCTAATGTGCCTCTGGATTCCTGGCCTCCCCTGACTTACATTCATATTATCTGGTAACTTTATTGAGTGACAGAAGTTGTGAATGGAGGAGATAACAAGGTATGAATTTTTTCCAAGGCACTAGTATACTTGTGCATTTAAATAGACAAAAAAGAATCTTGTATTTGGTTCAAGAAAAAGTGCCTCAGATTTTTTTCTTTCAAATAATGCCAGACAACTAACCCCAAAGACTCATGCACTGAGGTAAAGTAGGCCAGAGTGATGTCTAAAGAATATAGATGTTTTCAGATCATTCCATGTATTTATGTTAATTGTACTGACAAAGAGTCTATGATTATTTTGGCTCCTTCACCAAGAATATTAAAAGATCTGGGCTGACATAAAGTGATATGTAAGAACTAAGTTTTATTACAGATGTCAAGTTTGTTGAAGAGTGATTCAAGATAGATTACTTTATTGAGGCAAGTTGTAAGTTTAATTACAAATCTTTAAAAATCTCTTTTTTCCCTTAGCTCAATAAAGAAAAATTCAAAAAAAAGGTACAATATTTTCTTCCAAAACAAGGCAAGACATATTCTTAGGAACAACGTGGCAAAAGCTAATTTAATCCCTAGAAGTTTAAAGGAAAAGATTAGTAAAATATGGCTGGAGTTTGTGGCATATAATTACATGGTCTCTTTTATGTTGAGACAATAAAAAGATTTATGTATATACCACCAGAAAGGAATGTGTATTTAGTGTAAATGATATTAAACGGTAAAAGAGAAGAGGCCAAAGAGGGAAGCAAAGGTGTGAAAACTTGAAAAGGTCAAATGCTGGGTTAGTGATACATATTGAAAAGATAATTTCCTCAGTGGATGTGCTACTAAAATGAAAATAAATGAGTTTTAAAAACCAGCATCTGTGGGCAGAGCCAACATGGCAGAGGAAAGGCAGCAATTCACCTAAGTTCTCTGCAAAAACCTTCCAAATACCTTTAAATAATGTCATAATGTAATTCCTTGAGCAGCAGAACCAACAAAAGAATAGAGTGAAATAATTTTCCAGCCAAAGACAACTTAGAAGGTTGGCAGGAAAGGTCTGTTATATCAAGGTGAGAATCGATCTCAGTCCAGCACAGGCCAATCCAGCACAGCCCAGACACCAACAAAACAGGAGCAGGCCTTGGGAAGCCACTGAATCATCACCATCATCTACTGCTTCCAAAGCTCTCAGCTCACAGATGGTAAGGAAGACAAAAAAAAAAAAACTGGTCACAAGGAGATTATATGTTTCCAAGGCAGGACTGAGGCAGAACTCTATTGCTTTACCCATACTCAGATGCAGGTTGCAATCTTGGTGGCAGTCTCAAGGTAAGGAGTAGCTCTAGTACACCAGAGTTTGTGGCCATAGAGAAGTAGGGACCCTCTTCACAGTTCCAAGGCAGAAAAGAGTGCTTGTGGTCTCTCACAGACCAAGAGGGTAGTAAAAACACCTCTCCTTAGATTATACCCCCTTGGAAGAATTGAAAACGTACAGGTCCCTAGAAGTATCCTCAAAAATATCTGCACAAACCCCCCTGAAATTTGGGACAGTGCATCATCCACCCAGGAAGCAGAGTGCCACTTTAGCAAAGAGTTAAAAGTTTTAAAAAAATAGGAGAATTGAGTAAACAACAGAAAAAATTCTCACCATAGGAAGTTACTATAATGACAAGGATGATCAAAATACACCCTCAAAAGAAGATAACAAATCAAAGCTCCTATATCTAAAGCCTCCAAGAAAAATATGAATTAGTCTCAGGCCATGGAAGAGATCAAAAAGAATTTTGAAAATTAAGTAAGAAAGGTAAAGGAAAAATTGGGAAGAGAAATGAGAGTCATTCAAGAAAAGCATGAAAAAAGAGTCAATACTCTGGTAAAGGAGACACAAAAATTCACTAAAGAAAAATGTTTAAAATATAGAATTAGCCAAATGGAAAAGGAAGCATAAAAGTTCACTGAAGAAAATAATTCCTTAAAAATTAGAATTGCCAAATGGAATCCAATGACTTTATGAGAAATAAAAAAACAATGCAACAAAACCATGCATACTGTTTGACCCAGCAATACCACTATTAGGTCTGCATCCAAAAAGAGATTTTTAAAAAAAGAAAAGGACTTATATGTACAAAAATAT
This sequence comes from Dromiciops gliroides, assembly GCF_019393635.1. Taxonomy (NCBI): domain Eukaryota; kingdom Metazoa; phylum Chordata; class Mammalia; order Microbiotheria; family Microbiotheriidae; genus Dromiciops; species Dromiciops gliroides. The sequence continues at coordinate 589,380,157 of NC_057862.1, forward strand.
TTATATCAGCTCTTTTCTGGTGGCTCTTTTCTGGGAATTGGAAGTTGAAGGGATGTCCTTCAATTGGGGAATAGCTTAACAAATTGTGGTATGTGATTATGATGAAATACTCTTGTGCTATACAAAATGATGAGCAGGGGGGAAGCTAGGTGGCACAGTGGATAAAACACCAGCCTTGGATTCAGGAGGACCTGAGTTCAAATCTGGTCTCAGACACTCGACATTAGCTGTGTCACCCTGGGCAAGTCACTTAACCCTTATTGTCCTGCAAAACCACCCCCCCAAAAAAAAAAGTAAAGAAAAGAAAAAAGAAAAGATATTATGAGCAGGGTGCTTTCAGAAAAACATGAAAAGACTAACATAAACTGATGCAAAGTGGAATGTACTGTATACAGAGAAACATCAATATTGTAAGATGATTAGCTATGAATGACTTAACTATTCTCAGCAATACAATGATCCATGAGAACTCTGATGGACTTATGAAAAAAAATGCTATTCATCCCTAGAGAAAGAACTGATAGTGTCTGAATACAGATTGAAGCATATTTTTTTTACTTCATTTTTCTTGAGTTTGTTTTGTCTATGGTTTCTTTTATAACATGACTGATGTGGAAATGTTCCACATGATTACACATGTATAACTTGTTTTGAATTGCTTACGTTTTCAATGGGGTGGAGGAGGGAGGAAAGGAAAAAAATTTGAACTCAAGTTTTAAAAATGAATGTTAAAATAGTTGTTACATATAATTGGGGGAAATAAAATACTACATACACACATATGTGCACATGTACATACAAACTTATACATATGTATGTGTGTGCACATATATGTATGCATACACAAATACACACACACACATACACACACTGGTATCCATTCTCAACTCCATGCGTTTGTTTCTTGAAAAATCATAATGGAAATACTTTCCACACTGCGAAGCCAAATTTACTTTTTAAAAAGAACATAGGGAATACAATCATGACATATGAAAAACCAAAGATGAGGAATTCATAGAAATATAGGAAGGTATATGAACTGATGCAGAGCAGAGTGAGAGTAAGAGCAATAACTAATTCAATTCAACAAATATTCATTAATGAATGACATACTAGTGTCAATGAGTATACTATTATACATAATTACAGTCCCCAAATTTCTCAGAATTCAGATCAAGTGTAAGCATTAATACTCAAGATAGACTTCCCATATCTTAGTAGAGAGTCCAGAGAATAAAATGGATACTCTCATTTTGTCATTATTTTGCTTAATTGTTTTTCTGTCTTATCATGGATTGTTCTGGGGTAGAAGCTTCTTACCAAGAAATGCCTGTGGTATCAAAAATAAAAGCAAACACTAAGAGATAGGTACAGAGTGGAGGAGCAGGGGATGACCAAATTGACAAATGGCAAATGTCCAGGTTCCAAAAGTGAGAGAAATGAGTACATTGATATGCATATGGAGGATAGTAGTATGCATGTAAATTATGATCAATAGACCAATAAATAAGTCAACACACATGACTTACCAGCCTACCTCTATCAGGGATTTGGTAACGTGCCTACTCCATCTACATTATGATTCGCTCAATTAAGATACTCCTATCTGAGAGATTTCAGGTAGAAGAGGATTACTGAAAAAAAGATAAATGATGTAATGATTTGTTATGATTTTAAGTTTGTATCAGTTATTTTATTACCAAAGGGGGCTATTGATATGGACATTGCCACCACCAATATCTGTAAGCAGGCAATGAGAGAATATATGACCTACTTAAGGTCACAATGTTAGAATATGTCCAAGGCAGAACTTGAATCCAGGGTTACCAAAATGTTTAGTCAGTAAAAGACTTGTTGAAGGAGAGAGTGTGATGTTATCTGTCTTCAATGACTAGAAAGCCCATTGTGTGAAAAACTTGTTCTGTTTGGCCCAAGGAGAATAGAACTAAGAACAAATGGGTAGAAAATGTAAAAAAGTCAAATTGAGGAATTAGTTATGTTTTGTTTTGCTTTGTTTTTAGACTTAAATTCTTTTAAAGTGATGGCACTACTCATTCTATATCTCAAAGTGATTAAAAAAAGAAGAAAAGGGGGGCAGGTAGGTGGCACAGTGGATGAAGCACCAGCCCTGGATTTAGGAAGACCTGAGTTCAAATCTGGCCTCAGACACTTGATACTTACTAGCTGTGTGACCCTGGGCAAGTCACTTAACCCTCATTGCCCTGCAAAGAAAGAAAGAAAGAAAGAAAAAAGAAAAGAAAAGAAAAGGACCCAGGCAAACAAAAAATGTTCATGGCAGCTCTTTTCGTTGTGGCAAAGAATTGGAAACTGAGGGGATGCCAATCAATGGGGGATGACTGAACAAAGTATGTTATATGAGTGTGATGGAATACTATTATTGTGTAAGAAAGGATGATGGGAATATTTTAAAATTGAGATTTTATGTAAGGGGAAAAATAACCTAAAATCTTCCTAGGCAGTAGAGTTTCAAAAAGATGGGGTAGGGACTGCCATTGGAAGTAGTCTTTTCTCTTGGAGGTAGTGGTACTCCCATGGATACTGGATGACTAATTGTCATGCATGGAGAGATGATTCTTTTTCAGCCATGGGTAGGACTAAATGGCCACTTCCAGCTCTGAAATTCTGTGATTCTGTGCTTCCTGATTCCAAAGTCAGCCTGCTAGCCACTATACCAAGCTGCTACCAGATGTCTCTTATTAATTAATAAGTAGTAATTTAATCAACAAAGTGCCCAGCATTGTGTTGAATATTACAAGGATAATACGAACAACCTCACTCAATTTCATCTCAGAAGTATGGATACTAATCTCTGAGAGCCCTTCAATCAATCTGTCAATCAATCAGTTAAGTATATATCAACTATACTGACAGAACCAGATCAATTAAATCCCAAATCTTCAATATCATAAGAAGTGCCAAGATATTAGAACTCTGGGGGTGCAGTAGAGATGGTCTCATTCAGCTGCTTCATTTTACAAATGTGAAAACTGAGGCTTTTAGCGGGAAATGACTTGCCCAAAGTCATAGGTATAACAGAGTCCAGATTTGAATCTAGATCCCCTGATGCCAAAGATCACATTTACTCTATTATACCCTTTTCCTATGCTGGACACTCAATTTCAGGAACACTGGCTTATGGATTTTGGAACTACCATGCTTAGATTTTAAAAAATCAGTTCTCTTTACCTAATAGCTTCTAGCTCTACCCATGACAAATTCGATTGTTTTGATTGACTTAATTAGTCAGATCAATTAGATCACCAACATATGTCAATCCCAGCCTCATTATAATAATACCCTCTAGTTATTAGAGCTGTGTTATGGGCAGAAATGTATTTCCAAAAGGGATTCATGAAGAGTTTGCATTATGTGGAATTTTATCTTAGGGTGAATTAAATCATAGGACCATGCTCTAGAGTACTGAATAAAAAAGAGAGAGAACTGAAGTACTGGGCAAAGAAGATGCAAGTTATCATCCTGGTCTGATAGATCTGGCAATGCTTTTTCATTTTTGGTGTGTATGGTGGTTCATATGGAGAATAAGTGTTTTCTCAGACTGGGTGTCCAGCATAGAAGATTTGTGATTGTATGTAGGTCATGTTAGCTCTGTGTTGTATGCTCAATAAAGGATATTTATCTTCCACTTGTATCTTGCTGATGTGTGGAAAAACAAAAAGATATGAGGAATATTTTAGGTATTATTGAAATGATGTGTCCTATTAATGTAAAGCTTTACTATATTTGTTACAGAGACTAAATTCAGAGAAGGAGAGAGTAACCCTTTCTTCTAGATAATGGAGAAATCAGCTCACTGCACTCATCATGTCCATATTCATCATTAATTAGTAAAATACTATGGGTTGTGCCAACAACAATGAACAAGGAAAGATACTAAGCCTATATCATTGAACAGGTAAGGTTTTACAGTTTTCTCTACACATTTTTAAAACAAATACTTATTTGAATGCTTTTTAATAATTATGTGCATTTTTATTTCCTCACACTCTTTCTAACATTAGTTATATTTCTGTGTACCCAATAATGTATAATGTCCTCTGAGGATATAGATAATACAAAAATAATTCCTTTCATCACAGAATTTACAACTCAGTGACAGACAAATATAAACACAGAAAAACAATAGAACATGTAGAAATAATATATAGGTAATAGGGGGAAAATTATGTACATTAAGTATGTGCAGCATCCACATAGTATGTAGAAGTAATCAGAGTGGATTTAGTCAAGAAAGATTTCATGGGGGCGCTAGGTGGTGCAGTGGATAAAGCATTGGCCCTGGATTCAGGAGGAACTGAGTTCAAATCCGGCCTCATACACTTGACACTTACTAGCTGTGTGACCCTGGGCAAGTCACTTAACCCTCACTGCCCTGCAAAAAGAAAGATTTCACAGAAGAGTTGAGGGTAGAGTGGGTCTCATACAAAGTAATGAAGATGGGTTGGCAGAAAGGAATGGGGAGACACTGGGGCAAGGAGTATTAGCAAAGTTCAGGTTCTGAGAATTAGAAAGATGTATGGGAAGAAACAAACTGATTGTCTTGGCACAAGTAGATAATTAATTCATTTGGGGAAGCCATGACAAGAAAATAGGAAATTTTGGAAATATAAAACTCCCATCAATAACACTTGAAGGATTTTGAAGCATGTAAGCATTTAGTGTAATGCCTGGCACTACTAACAAGTTATTGTTGGTATGACTTAAGAGCTATAAAACCGCACATACACTTTGATACAGCAAAACCACTGCTAGGTCTATAACCCAAAGACATCCAAAAAAAGGGGAAATGACCTGTTTGGACAGAGATATGTATGGCAGCTCTTTTTGTGGTGGCTAAGAATTGGAAATCAAAGGAATGGCCATCAATTGGGGAATAGCTAAACAAGCTGTGGTATACAATTGTAATGGAATATTTTTGTGCTAAAAGTAATGACAAGTGGGATGATTTCAGAAAAACCTGGAAAGACTTACATGAACTGACGCATAGTGAAGTGAACAGAATCAGGAGAAAGTTGGACACAGTAACAACAAAATTCTATGATGAACTGTGAGTGACCTCACTATTCTCAGTAGTGAAATGATCCAAGACAATCCCAAAGAAATAATGATGAAGCATACTATCTACCTCCTGAGAAAGAACTGATATTGACTGAATACTGACTGGAAGCATGCAATTTTCACTTTCTTTCTTTTTTTTATTCTAGTTTTCTTATATAAAATGACTAATATGGAAATGCTTACATAATTGCCTATATGATTATTTTGTTGTCTATTTAAAAGGAACAGCAAGTTGTACATAGGAGATTTACAGTTTCATGTACAGTCATTTTTTTTTTTATTTTAGTGAGGCAGTTGGGGTTAAGTGACTTGCCCAGGGTCACACAGCTAGTAAGTGTTAAGTGTCTGAGGTCAGATTTGAACTCAGGTACTCCTGACTCCAGGGCCGGTGCTCTATCCACTGTGCCACCTAGCTGCCCCTACAGTCATTTTTTAATTGTACTGTTATGGAAATACTTGTTTTACTTCATAAAAATGTATTAATGTAAAAATAAATTTTTAAATGTATTAATATAATAGAAGGGGAAAAATAAAGCTAAAAAAATAAAAAGAAATTCTTGTTGGCTTTCCTCACAATAATCCTACAAGATAAAGGAAGTATTATTATTATTTCTATCTTACAAATGAGTGACTGGAAGCTATGAAATGTTATGACTTATTTACATACTACATGGATGGTGTACATACTTAAAGTATACATGTCTCAGGTAGAACTTGAGCCCAGGTCTCAAGTCTAAGTCCAGCACTCTTATCATAACAACTAGTTATCTCTTAAGATAACCAAGAGAGTAAGTGATGGAAACATTTAAACAATGATAATAATAATCACTAGTATTTATATAGCACTTGAAACTTCAAAGTTCTTTACAAGTATCTCATGTGTTAACCTTACAACAATCCTGGGAGGTGGGTACATGACCCCTGGATTGGAATGGTGGCTATGGGAAATAAAAATATAACATAACATTATGCTATGTTCTATTACATTGTATTATACTACATAGTGTTCCTTTAATTATTTTTATACATATACTTACTATATTATAGATGATTTTATCTCTATACCTCTATATGTTGGGGACACTTTCATCAGAAAAGATGTCCATATCAGCCTAAAACAAATCATCATGACTTTTGGAGAATGGAACATTCTGATGATTCAAATACCCCTTCAATTCCTGAACCTTCTTCTGAGAACAACTAAGTTCTCATTGGAAAGCTACTATTTTTTTTCTTTGTGCTTCTGTAATAGGAATAGAAGCAGTTTAATACTGTGGACAGAATACAGAGTTTGGAGGAAGGAAGACCTGTCTTTGAATTCTACGTTAAACACAACCTTTCTAGATCTCAGCCAACTCTGTGGGATGTGCTAAATAAGTCATAGCAGGGCAAAAACAATTTGCTTTGGTGGAGGGAGTCCCCACATGAGGACTTTCCTCACTGAGGAATTCATAGTTGTGTCATGTATTTGCATATCCAATTAAGATAATGTATATAAAAGGACCCAAAATGCATAAATTTCAGTTTTCTCTTAGGAAGCAGGAAAAATCTCTACCTAACCTCAGGTAGGTCACTTCACTTCCATATAATTCCAACAGCATATGTTTGAGGCTACCGGAAGTACAAAGAATTAAAAACTTAAACCCTTTATTCCAATAGGGTTTTTTTTTGGGGGGGGTGGGCAATGAGGGTTAAGTGACTTGCCCAGGGTCACACAGCTAGCATCAAGTGTCTGATGCTGGAATTGAACTTAGGTCCTCCTGAATCCAGGGCCAGTGTTTTTCCACTGCGCCACCTAGCCACCCCCCTATTCCAATAGGTTTTAGAGTGCATATGGCACTTGATTTGGAGCAAAGAAGACATAAGTTCAAATCTTGCCTCAGATACGAGCTCTAGAATCTGGTTAAATAATTTAATTTCTCTCAGCCTCAGTTTCCTCATCTGTAAAATGGGCTAAAATGAAGCTATTTTCATAAGGTTTCTGTAAGGATCAAATGAGATAATATAGGGTGCTTTCCAATTTAAAGCACTGGTATTATGTTTGCCGTTATTCTTAATGTTAAGTCTACTCAATATCATGCATTCCACTTCTCTACTAATATCAGTTTGTAATCAGAACAGTCTGTGAACTCTAGCTCTGCTATTTATAATCTTTGTGAATATGTACAAGCTATATAGCCTCCATGGGTCTAAGTGTTCTCATTTGTAAAATGAAAGGATCTGATTGAATGCTCTCTAAATTCCTTCCCTGTTCTATATCCTGTGTCCCTAAAATGATCTAACAGGAAAGATGGTTGGTCATCATCATTCTCCCCCAAATATACCAAGAGTAAGCTTTTTATATGCTTGATTTTTATGGGCAAATTATCCACAGAGTTATTTCTAGACAGTTAAGTTAGATATGGGTATTTGAAGACAATGTCTGTAGGTGGATATACATTTGTTCATCAGCACAGGGTTACCCAAAGCCCAAGATTTCAGAACCTGTTTCATGACCTAAGGAGAAGTTCATTATGGCATTATATTATAAAGGCTACTTGCTGGAGGGAGAAAAGCTGGGTTCAAATCCCACCTTGGATATTTATTACTTTGTGACTTTGGCCAAATTATATATCTTCTCTAAGCATCCCTTTCTTCATTTGCAAAATGAAGGGATTGTAGTAGATGACCTTTGAGGTCCCTTCTAGTTCCTGATTTATGATCTATGATTTTTCTCTGAGAGCCTTAAAATGGTTTCTTAGAGTCCATTTCTGGGAAACACTTCTTCTAGTAGAAAAAAAATGTGATTTTAGATTTGTCTTAAATAATAATTTCACCCCCCAAAAGGTAGATATTACAAATCACAAACATATACACCTTTTCCTCCACCCCTATCCCATGGACAGATCCATGTGGCAGGAACTGCTATTAATTAATGGGTCAAAATCCAGTGATTATTGCTGTTGCTCCAGGCAGTTGGCCAAATGATGTTTGTTCCACAAGTGAGGACAGCAAGGAAAATAAAGGATATGTCATATTTTACAGCCTTCATTTACATTTTCTACTAAATCACCCTCTTTAAAATTTTCTAATAACTCTCTCATCAATCTGGTCCTGTATTATTTGACTCCATATATCTTTTGGGTACCTAATTAACACTGTGATTTCTTTCTTTCTTTCTTTCTTTCTTTCTTTCTTTCTTTCTTTCTTTCTTTTTGTTCTACATATGTTGTGTAATAGCAGATTCTGTCCTATCCTCACAAAACATATTAAGCTTAATAAATATATTTATGAGAATTACTTTGTATAGTCCTTATGCAATCAGCCATGCTGTGTATGATAGCCCAAGACGATGAAAACCCATTGACTTTTTGTAGCAAATTAGTCTACTACCTAATCGGTGAACCCTGCTAAGCTTTTGAATTATGACGAGAGCCAGCAGCTCAGTTAGAACACTCAAATGAATTATATCAATTCATAAACTTGTTCATGTCCAGATTTCATTAGCCACACATTAACGGCATTTTATGTTTATTACTGCTCTGACATAATCTATAAATAACTGAAATGCTAATCATAGTGTTCTGCCGGGCATCATCATTTAATCATAAAGAGATACATTATTATAAACTATAATAGATAATAACAAGTCTGGGTCAATGGCCGCATATTAAAAGATCACAATTATATCCTATAAGGGTATGTACCTCATACATTTGGTGACCCAAAGGTCCATATCTAATCACTTGCAAATGTTTCCCCTCTGACATACTTACAGTACAAGGTGACACAATTAAGAAAATATGCTTGTAAAACAGGGCAATCCTTGAACATCAAAGTAAACAGAGAACAATTAATAGTGGGGAGAGAGTATCATATCGCCAATGGCAATTCAATTAACTCTTTATTGGTGGATTTATTTAGCTGCACCAAAGGAATTTATGTCCCTAATATCTAAAAAGTATGTAGCATATAGCCAAATATGAAACTACAGAGACTACAAAATGAGAGCTCAGTCTGGTCATGATTGAGTTAAAATTATAAAGCAAAACTTAATGGAAGGTTTGATCTCCAAGTCCTATGCATTTTAAAAAGACTGATTCTATATCACATATCAAATATTTCAATGGAAGGGGATGTATATTTCCTTCAAAGGGGCACTAAGTTTAATACTCAGCAAAGCTCCCCTTTGTAACGGCCTAGGTTCTTTTTTTCTTGTCCAAATGATGTAGCACAATAGTGTTTTGACTAGCTGATGATGGAGGGCCCATCAAGTTTAGGTATTGGCTTAACAAGATGATGGGGTCATTACCTTTCCTGTGAATCTGATTCTCTTGTTTTTGCTTCAGGAAAATATCCTGATAAAATACCAGCTGCTAAACAAATAATTCCAAAACCAGATTATCAGCTAAAATAGTTTGGAATGAGAATCCAGCCTGACCCAAGGACCAGGAATTAATTGTAGATTATTAGAAGCAAGGATTTTCTATCGAGAATTGGCCACTAATTTAAAGCTTTAGTTGAACAGGAAGCAGAAATGTAGTTTGTCATTGCAAGCACTGGCACCTCATAGCTCAGGGTGAATCGAGGGAGATAAAGAAAGGAATGTAAAACACTATGGAAACCAACCTCTGGAGACTTAATATTCTGATCAGCTCACCTCCGAACATCTGGCTCTTAAATGTTCAAGCACAAAAACAAGAGAGCTAATGAAAGCAGTACATATTATCTCTCCCATCAATGTACCTCACAAACACCTGCTAAAATTAAAACAAATTGAATCTTGATTGCTGATTAAGTACCCCTTCTTTAGCTAGATATTCTGTCATTATTTGCCCTGGCGCACAATGCAGAAACTGATGAAAAGCTAGCGGTGGGCTGCAGCAGCAAAGGTTGATAAAAGGCGATTCAAAGTAGATGAATATAAATTGTTGCAGATTAACTTTATGTACTCTAACCCAGCAAAAAAAAAAAAAAGTTAGTTCTCATTCTTCCCCCAACCCAAACCCACCCACCCACCCACCCACCCCTCAAAGAATTAAAGTGATAAAGCTGCTTTTCAAAGGGAAAGGTGAGTCACTACATTTACAGGGTTCCCCCCCCCCCACAGCAATGTTCATTCCAAAGTAAAAATCAACAAGCAGGAAGCCTTACTGCATTTTAATTTACTCACCACAGTCCAGAGACTAGGTTTAGGAGGCATTTTTGACCTGTATTACTGACTCCTTTTATTCACTTTGTTAGCCACTGTTCCCCACTCTATTGGGGGAGGCTTTGTAAGTCTCTCTTTCTGGGCACATTCTGGCAAGTGCCCAAAATAGAACTTGCAAAACGACATTTGGTTAGTCCATATTGGAAACAAATACATCGGCTGTGGCAGGAACAAAAAAGGTGACTCAATTTACTTCCAATAAACCAAGAGACTGTTTGGTCGGCCTGCATATTTCAGTTCAAGTAAAAATATCCATTAGTGTTTTCATCACACATATATAAATACCTTCCTACGTGCATACCGATGACAGATGTGTGGCTAATCTACCATGTTAACTTCATTTGAGAAGTTGTGGTTTTGTTCAAACTTTATTAGCTAAACTTGAATTGATCCTGCTAAGTTTTAACTCAATATTTTTACCTAGTTCATGTATATTTCCAGAACCAATAAAAACTCAAAGGCCTTACTGCATTTGCAATGCACTCACATAAATTTCCTGTTAAAATAATCAACTTTTATTTTTCTTCCAGTCTCTTGATTTAAAAAAGAGAAAGAGAGAGAGAGAGAGAGAGAGATGACAGTATGTAAATCCTTCTTAACACCACCACCTACAAAACCTGGTTTTTTGACTGACACAATAAGGTCATAACATCACATATGTCTGGCATATGCATTTCATCAATGATGATTATACTCTGAACTAAAAATTAACTTCAGAATGATGGGTTACCTCGAGATGTGGTATAGGGCACTGAAACAAAAGACAAAGAATGTCCACGAATCACTTATTGTTGCTTGACTCTTTCTTTCTCATTGCATTCTAAATTATTTAAATATACTATTAGACATCATATTGGAAAAAAAACAGATGTTTTCTAATTATGAACTGATTTTACAGTGTGATGGTGTCACATATTTAAATTACAAATACACATTTTTAGCATTCCAGCTGTGCTTTACAAGAGTTTAATTTGCTTCTTCTGATATGTCACATTGCACCTGCCTTTTTAAAACTCCTATAAATGTAAAACATTACTCAAACACAATTATTAAGACATGTTGGAGAATTCTAAAGATTCTGAGCAGCTTATAGAAGATGGAATTTATATAAAGATTCAATAATGAAGCTAGCAAATGTGTATTTGGGGTAACATTTACAAATATTTTTGGAGGAACGTGAAATTGGACTGATGATTTGTGTGTATATACATACATGTATAGTATATAGAATCCAATTTAGTTTTCTGTAGCACCCTTCTTTCTCATGATATTGCTAAGTATGCTCACACAAATAGGAGTTTAAAATACCTGTTGGGTATTAACTACGTGCACTGGCAAAGTAAGCATCGATTATGTGCTTAACAAGAGAGTCTGTTAGAGGTAATATAAGAATGTATTGTACTCAATCCATCGTCCAATCTAACAAGCATTAATCATGCTCCTACCACATATGAGGACCTAGGGATACAAAGACACAACAGAAGCCACTGTAACTACCCTAAAGATGCTTACATTCTATGGCACAGAGAGTAACGTGGCCAATTTGATCAGTTATTTCAGCCAACCAGCACTGTGAAAGCATAGACCCTACACAATTAGTAACTTTTAACCAAATGACCCATTTTCTGTTTTTGTTGTGAGAATCAAATGAGATAAAAATTGTCAAGTGCTTAGCATAGTATCTGGCACATAGCTAAGCACTATATTAATGTTAGCTATTATTATTATCCTGTGACATAGCTCTCTATAGAACTAATGTTCTTTTGGAAACATTGACCCACCTGCATCTCAGTGTTCCATGGTGTTCAATGAATAGTCTAATGAAAAAATAAAAACCTCACAGATACACATGTGAAGAAGAGGTATCATAGACAAAGGCATGAACAATTAGGCAAAACTTATTATACTCATGGAACAAACATGAACAATTAGGCAAAACTTATTATACTCATGGAACAAATCTGGCAAGAGATTTTAATTTGGTACTTTATTTTGGGGAATGACAGGGAAGTATTCCCAGATGGCAGGAATTTTAAATTTCAGAACAAACAACCAATGTGTCCAATAGAGGAAAAGTACAGTGACACAAAAGTCTTAGTGTATTTTCAAACCTGAATGTTTCAGATCTTAAGATTTTGGGGATACCTTATACATAATATTTATATGGGGGGATGCTTATTACTAGGTTACACTCCTTAGAAACAATGACTATATTAAGGTTTATATTAGACTATATTAAGGTTTATTTTAGAGGACACTGAGAGGATAACTCAAGAGAGAAAATGTACCAGATATACTTTCTCCCTCTCCTACAGTCAATTATGGCTTTTAAAATACAAAAAAGCAGGTTTTTTCTCCTTTTTTTCTCTATTTCCTCTTCCTAGCTTTTTGTTTTGATAGGTGTACATTAGTAAGAATGTGGACCTGCTTTCTTAGTGTTGATTTTTTAAAATAATCCAAAACCTAATTTCTCCAAATAAGATACTAATGGTCATTTCAATCTCTTAAAAAAATGATAGCTCACATTTATATACCACTTTAAAGGTTTTGCAAAGTGCTTTACATTCATTATCTCATTTGACCTTGCCATGGATAAGTGATATTTTAAAAAATTAGTTCACTATCCTCAGAATTAAATATGCCAGCTGAAGCTGGCCAGAATATATTTATGATGTGAATTGTATCCACCCTCTTGTATGGGTAGCTAACATAATGGTGAATTGACTTTTTTTTAAAAAGAGAAGACTCAAGATTAAATGAGGATGGTAAAAAGTATTACAGTAATAAATTTTACAAGCAAACAAATAAAATTCCACTGTAAAATCTTTCTCAAAAAGAGGCTTTAACTGCAGTGCATAATCATATATAAAAACTTAAAATGGAAATTTTCCTTCATTAAAGTGTGTTCAAGCTAATTCAGAATGAATGTGAGGGCATCTTGGACTATAATGTTCACAGCCAGCCCTCTTGGTGTACAGAGCCTTTGTTTCAATCAGAAGGTTATTGACTGTATAACAAAGAGATTCTGCCAGATGAGAACTTCCAAAACCTTGCTTTTCCTTTTTTGTATTTGCTCCTTTCAGAGTTTACTCAGATTCTTACTCTGAGCCTACTTTGCTGGTCTCTATTCCTTACACCTTGCATTAGTTGCAAGCACTTCAAGACCACAAAGGTCTCTTGACTTGAATCTCACTTCCCAGGTTCTGGGAATTGGCCAGTGTGAGCTTGATGTAGGGCCAAATAACCTGAAGAGATCAATGACAACAGCCTGTCTGATTCTACCTAATCAATGGTTACTTACTCCTGTCTGCCGTTCAATTCTGAATCATAAAATGTTTGGAGCCTTAGAAGTCATCGAATCCAGTGCTCTCCTTAATTCAGGAATCCTTTACTCGACATTTGGGAAACCTGATTAACTAAGCTCTACATAAATACTTTCTATAATGGGGAAATCACTATAATATGACTGTTCATTGCATTTTTTTTTTAGAAAACTATTTTTTAACCTTGTATTTGCTTATTGAAACTCACTTCTGCCCAAATTTCCTTTGAGAGACAACCTTGGAGCTTGGTTGTTGTTTTCGTTGTTGTTATTGTTGTTGTTTGTCCTTTGTTCTCAAAGAGGACTAGCACAATCACTCTCAGGGTGATGTCATAACTTGCAGTGAATTGGATTTAAGTGAGGGAGGGCTGTGCAAAGTCACCAACTTCACTCACTCCTCCAGAACCTTCTGTGTCCAGTGGTAAATATATCTATATCTATATCTATATCTATATCTATATCTATATCTATATCTATATCTATATCTATATCTATATCTATATCTATATCTATATCTATATCTATATCTATATCTATATCTATATCTATATCTATATCTATATATATATATATATATATATATATATATATATATATATATATATCAGCATGACTGGAGATGGACCTGGATGCAATTGGGGTTAACTGACTTGCCCAGGGTCACACAGCTAGTAAGTATCTGAGGTGAGATTTGAACTCAGGCCCTCCCAACTTCAGGGCCAGTGCTCTATTCAGTGCACCACCTAGCTGCTATATACATGAAAGGTAATATAATTCCATTATGTGAGGGGCAGCTAGGTGGTGCAGTAGATAAAAAGCACTGGTCCTGGATTCAGGAGGACCTGAGTTCAAATCCAGCCTGACACTTGACGCTTACTAGCTTTGTGACCCTGGGCAAATGACTTAATAATCCTCATTGCCCCATAATAATAATAATTATAATTATACTGATAATGATTATTAATGATAATTAATAATCATAATAAATTCCAGTGCATGAAACATTGGAGACTGTTAAGAATAGATTCTTGTCCATGAGATAATAGTTGTGTTAAAATTCTCTCTGTCTCTGTCTTTGTCTTTGTCTCAATTGCACTTCTGTCTCTTTTGTCTCTCTTCTCTGTCCCTGTATCTCTCTGTCTCTCAGTAGTTCTTGGTCCATTATAATCTGTAAAAATTCCCTGAATTTTGTTTCCTGGTTTCTTTGAAAAGGAGATTTACTCCTTATTTGTGATTGCCTTTTGTATAACCAGAGTTTGGTGAGAGAGACTTAATCTTGTGCAAGGAAGTTAACTCCTTCCACTTGAGAAGGATCAGAGAAAGGGGATTTTATTGTGAACCTTCATCATGCATTTAGACTACAGATATTTGATATGTGGAACATAGAGATAACCCTAGCCAAATACCAATTTTGGAGATAGAAGAGCAGGAGTGGCCAGGAAAATGTTTAACAACCAGCTCCTCAAAAAACAAAAAAGAAAAACAAAAATGCACTCACAAAATTAAAAAAAAATTGTAGGTAAACAATTTTTCTATCACATTCTTAAGTCTAGAAATTTAAAAAAATCAAGCCCTGATTTATAGTTTGCCAATTTCTGAGGTATATAGATGCTCACACAACCCCTGTTGATTCTCCTCTTCTTTTTGATCCTCTTCTCTCTAGATTTTCATGATACTACTGTCTCCTGGTTCTCTTCCTACTTAAATGCTCACTCATTCTCTGTCTCCTTTGCTGTCTCTTCATCCACATCATGCCTGCTACCAGTGGGTGTTCCACTGGGCTCTTTCCTGGATCTTCTTCTTTCTCTCCCTATACTATTTATACTATCTCACTTGGTGATCTCATCAGCTTCCACAGATACCATCATCACCATGTTGATGATTCTCAAATCTACTTATCCACCCATAACCTCTTGACTGACCTTCAGTCTCCCATCTCCAACTCTCTATTAGACATCTCAAACTGGATGTCTTATAGACATGTGAAACTAAACATGTCCAAAAACAAATCCATTATCTCCCCTTCCCCCAAATCCTCTTTCAAAACTGACCTGTTACTGCAGAGGGTACCACCATCCTTGCAGTCCCTCCGTCTGACAATCTAGCTGTCATCCTCTACTCCTCACTATCTCACCCCCATATCCAATCTGTTGCCAACATATGTCAATTCTACTAGCACAATCACTCTCCCATATGCCCCCTTTTCTCTTCTGACAGTGCCACTCTGGTACATGCTCGTATCACTTCACATCTGGCCTATTTTCATATCCTTATGGTTGGTCTGCTTGCCACAAGTCTCTCCTGCTTCGGTCCATCCTCTACTTGCTAATCAAAGGGATCTTACTAAAATATAGTTCTGACCATGTCACATACACCCTTTCTCCAAAGCAATAAATTCCAATGACTCCCTATCACTTCCAGTATCAAATATAAAATCCTGCATTCAAAGCCCTTAATAACATTCCCTCCCACCTTTCCAGCCTTTGAAAGTACAAACATCCTTGTTATTCCTCAAAGAAAACATTCCATCTACTGACTCTAGGCATTTTACTGGCTTTGTTCCATACATGGAATGCTCTCCTTTCCCATATGCATGTCCTGGATTCTCAGATTCCCTCAAGTGCCAGTTAAAATCCCATTTTCTATTCATTCCCTCTTAATTTTGGTGCTATCCCTCTGTTAATTATTTCCTAAGTATCTTGTGTATAGCTTCTTTATTTATAGTTATTTGTATGTTGTTTACTCCATTAGATTGTGAGCTCCTTCAGGGCAGGAATTATATTTTACATTTTTTGGTATTCCTAGTCTTTAGCACAATGACTAACACATAATAAGTGCTTAAAAATATTAATAAAATGAATGACCAGCTCTTGCAAGCCAATTGCAGCTGACACTAGCAACACTATAGAAGAATGAAAAAGAACTTGCCCAACCTTGGTGGCCTTGCTTGGTGGTTCTCACTTCAAGTTTCAATTCTGGACACATGAAGTAAAACCATAAAGTCTGAAATTTTCCTGAAAGGCATGTGTCAATTTAATCCCCTGTGGCGCTACCTATTTATTATACCTGTAACTTTAGGGGACAAAAGTGCTTCTCCCTAGTCATCATCCTTCTATGTATGCTATATCCTCCCCCCTCCACCACCACCTTTCCAATGGAATGTGAACATCTTGAGGTAAGGAACTTACTTTCTATTGTATTTGGTCTTATATTTATATTGCCAGTGTTAGCAGAATGCTTGACACATAATAACTTCTTAGAAATGTTTCTTCATTCATTCATTCATTGAACACATGGGTATAGCCTGTTAAGATCATTTCTGATCCAGAGTCAGTCATTCTACTATAATCTGTCATTCTGATTTTTGTGTTATCTAAAAATTGTATGTCATATGTATCTTGATCCAAATCAGTGATAAAAAGAAAAGTTCAACTAAACAGAGCACCCCTTTAGAAAAAAAGTGTTCATCCAGTTATATAGATATAACTTGATAGAGATCAAAAACAGAGATATATAGACATAGACTTAGATATACATATGGATATAGATGATACATATATATTAATATAGATATCTGGGTCAGATGGTGCAAATCGACAATGATCTGGTCTAAGAAAAAAAAAGTATTTGACTTATATTATCTCCAGGAAATCGTAAAGCTCCTTGAATGATCCCAAACTTCTCCCAGAAAACAAAGATTCATCTTTACAAAAAAAATTAGTGTTCTGCCATTGTTGTATGACTGCAAGTTGTTGAATACTACAAGCTCAGAAGAATTAAAAGAATTAAAAATTAATATCACAAAGAAGGAATGACAAGTGTGTGAACTACCTACATTTAATAAATGAGTAACTCCAAAGAAGAAGTAAAGCAAAGAATGTCAAAGGGAAATATGTAATTAAAAAGAGAAAATAGGCTGGTTTCATGGCAAAAGCAAGAGATAATGATTGTATAGTCCATGTTCCAGATGTTCCACTGTTATCTGTACCATGTTAGGAGAAAGCAAGGAAACTTCACTACCTTAACCTCCTTTACCCAGTCAATGGTGCAAAAGCCATATTTATGGGAGGATATGAATGAGTCACTGACAATGAACATACATTAAAAAGTTATAATCTTCATTATTGGAGGGAATACAGAAATCACAGCCTTTTTGAGGATTTTGAGGATTTGTGTATCTACAACTCATATCCCATTTCTTCATCTGGCATAAAAAAGCATAGGACACTTTGTGAAATGACTTGACAAGGGGGCAGCTAGGTGATGCAGTGGATAAAGCACTGACCCTGGACTCAGAAGAACTTGAGTTCAAATCCACTTTCAGACACTTGAAACTTAGTAGCTGTGTGACCTTGGGCAAGTCACTTAACCCTCATTGCCCCACCTAAAAAAATGTCTTGATAAACTCTAGATACACTGTGTCTATACATTCCCATTATATACTAGCTTTATTAAAAAGGAAATGAGATTATTTTAACATGAATTGATCTTTTGAATCCCTAGATATTCTACTGATAATTTCCCCCTTTTCAATTTTCAAAACTATCATAATTCAAATGTAAATTTTAAGATGGATATTCTGCCAGCTAATTAGCCCACCATCAGAAGGCTTAACTGAGCTTTGAGTACCCAGTTTATAGGACATAAAGTTATACTATAGCAGGTAGTGATGTAAATTTACAATAAGTAATGATAACCACCATCTTGAGGCTGCCATTCATGGATAAAAATATTTCACTGTGAGAAAAGAGGATATTCTCAATACTCTCAAAAATAACTGAGGTATGGGGCAGCTAGGTGGTGCAGCGGATAAAGCATTGGCCCTGGATTCAGGAGGATCTGATTTCAAATCCAGCCTCAGACACTTGACACTTACTAGCTGTGTGACCCTGGGCAAGTCACTTAACCCTCATTGCCCTGCCAATAAATAAATAATTAAAGAGAGAGAGAGAGAGAGAGAGAGAGAGAGAGAGAGAGAGAGAGAGAGAGAGAGAGAGAGAGAGGAATAAATATGTAAACAAACCAACAGACAAATAAATGAATGAATGAATGAATGAACAGATAAATGAATGAATGAACGAATTAACAAATAGATAAATAAATAAATAAATAAATGACTGAGGGAATAAGGGAAGTCCCTTCCCCAAACAGTTGGATGGGGACACCTTCTACAGTGTTAGTTATGTACATTCTTGTCCATGGGAGATGCCATAATCTAATAGACCAGGTCTCCCTTGATCACTACTAGAATACAAAGGAATTAAATCATTGGTTCTGTGGGAGAGAGGAAGCTGCTATATTCTTAGAAAAGGACAAGAATATTTAATGTGAATAATAATATTCACTGTCTTGTCCTATTCTAAAACTGAATGAAGGAATGAAAGACATCTTTAGTAATGATTCCTACAGGATGTTCAAAAAGTCAGAGACCAAGGCAGTATTTTTAATATGAAACACTATAAATCTGAGATTTTCTTCTATAATTGGATTGATTTGGGGAAGTAGAAAGACAAGAAAGATAACTGAAAAGTTGTTTTCAGTAATCAATACTCCAATATCCTAGCCCTTCGGCTCTTACCAATACCCCACTTTTTTTTTTTACTAATTTCTCAGCTTTTATTCATTAATTCATTAAATTCAGTCATTTATAAAATTATTTATTATTCATTTAATAAATACCAGGGGTGGAGGCATTATAGAGAAGAGAGAAACACTCAGTTGAGTTCTACTAACATTCCCCTCCACGCAACTTCAAAATAATGCCTCAGATAGGATTCTGGAAAGCCAGAGCCAACAAAGGTCAGAGTGAGACATTCTTCCTGTCCAAGACAACACATGAGGTAGAAAAGATATAACTACAACACAAAAGAGCAGGCTGGCCTGGAGTCTAGGTAGACGAAACACCAGTGGCAGGACTAAATGGTGGTTACAAAAGCAACAGCAGCTTTGGGAGCTCTCATGCCAGAGACATCAAGGGAATCTGAAAAATGGTCAGAAAGAGTTTACAGGCTACTACTATGCTAGCAGTGGATGCAGGACAAGAAAACCCTTACCTACTTACCCTTACTACTTCTGGGTCACAGTTCAAGGGCAGGGAGGAGTTCTTTTGGGTGAGAGAATGAAAACTCTGAGTGGCATTATTGATTGAAATCCCAAGGTTTACAGCCCATTCCTGGATAGGAACCAGAGTACAGAATAATGGAACAATGACCATACATCAACCCAGCTCATACTCCCTTAGAAGCACCAAAAACTTTCCAATACCTAAACTATCTCTAAAAGTCAGTAGCATGAAAAAGCCTGAAGCTTGAGACAGAGCCCCTCCTCCCCCCGCCCCAACACACACACACACACACACACACACACACACACACACACACACACACACACACACACACGGGACACAGTCAAATATTAACATAAAGTTCCAAATCAAAAAATGGTTTGGGAAAATAAGAAAACAACAAACAAAATCTGGCTATAAGACCTACCATGATGATAGGGAAGATTAAAACAACAAACTCAGAAGACAATGAAGTAAAAACATCTCCAAGAAAAGTTGCAAAGAAAAATTATGAATTGGACATAAACAAGAATCCCTGGAAGATCTAAAAATGATCTTCAAAATTAAATAAGAGCGGTAGAGGCAAAATTAGTAAAGAAGTGAAATCATAGGGGAAAAATTATGAAAAGAGGCAAAAAAATACAGAAGAAAGTAAATCCTTAAAAATAGAATTGGTCAAATGGAAAAAGACATACAGAAAGCTCATTGAAAAAAAGAATTCCTTAAAATTTAGAATTGGGCAATTGGAAGATAATAATTCCATTTGACATAAAGAAACAATAAGACAAAGTCAAAATAATTTTTAAAACAGAAGAAAATATGAAATATCTCATAGGAAAAACAACTCTCCTGGAAAATGTATCAAGGAGAAAAAAAATTTTCAATTATTGGATTAACAGAAATTTATAATCAAAGAAAGAACCTAGACATCACATTTCAAGAAATTATCAGCACAAACTGTCCAGGTATCTTAGAACTAGAGTGTAAAATAGAAATTGAAAGAAACCACCAATAATTGCCTGAAAGAGATCCCCAAATGAAAAATCCAAGGAATACTCTAGTAAAATTCCAGAGCTCACAAATCAAAGAGAAAATACATTAATCAACTAAAAAGGGATCATTTAAATACTGTGGAATCACAGTCAGAATCACAGAAGGGTTAGCAGCCACCAAGTTGAAGAAACAGAGGACTTAGAATATGATATTCCAGAAGTCAAAAAAGGTGATACTGCATATAGTCCTTCAAGGGGAAAAGTGGATATTTAGTGAAATAGAGGTCTTTCAAGCATTCCTGATGAAAAGACCAGAGCTGAATATAAAATTTGTCTTTCAAAGACAAGGCTCAAGAGAAGCATAAAAAGGTAAACATGAACAAGAAATAAGAGACTCATTAAGGTTAAACTATGTACCTTTCTATAAAGAAAGATGATACATGTGTATTCTAATAACTTTATTATTATTAGGATATTTAAAAGGATTTTGGATAGAAAGTGGTTATGGGAATGAATTGATTATGTTGGGATGTTGTGAAAAAATGGATATGCAATAAAGAGGGATGCCCTGGAAGAAGGGGGAAGGGAAAGGAAGAAAAGGGGAGAGAGGGAATGCATAAGGAAGATCTTTTACAGAGGAGAAGGAAATGGGGGTTGGGTAGGCACTGCTTGAAAAAAGCAAAATTACATATAGAAAATCTACTGGCTATATATGCACACATATACATACACATATTTGTATGTATTTATACACATATATGTATGTGTATACACACATACACACACATCTAACTCAATAGTGAAGTAGGAGTGGAAAAGGATTAGAGAAAGGAGGTGGGGGAGATAAAAGGAAGGACATATAAAGGAGGGCAGTAGTCAGAAGCAAAACAGACTTTAGTGTATGGACCAGATACAAAAGAGAGACAGAGAGAGAGACAGAGAGAGAGACAGAGAGACAGAGAGACAGAGAGAGACAGAGAGAGAAACAGAGACAGAGAGGGAAGGAAAAACAAAAAAAATAGGATGGAGGGAAATGCATGCTTGGTAATCATAACTGTGAATGTGAATGGGATGAACTTATATATAAAATGGAAGCAGACAGCATAATGGATTAGAAACCAGAATTCAACAATATGTTGTTTACTAGAAAGATACTTTAAACAGAAAGACAAATATAGAATTAAAATAAGGGGCTGAAGTTAAAAAAAAAAAAGCTGGGGTAGTAATCATGGTTTCAGATAAAGCTAAAGCAAAAATAGACCTAATTAAAAGGGATAAGCAGAGAAACTATATTTTACTAAAAAGAAACCATAGACAATGAAATAATATCAACATGAAACATATATGAATAAATTACATAACATCCAAATTCTTAAAGGAACGTTAAATAAACTACAGAAAGAAATAGACAGTAAAACTCTACTAGTGGGGGGACTTCAACTTTCTGCTCTCAGAACTAGATAAGTTTAACCATAAAATAATTTTTAACAGAAGTCAAAGATATGAATAGAATATTAGAAAAATGGATATGATAAATCTGTGGAGAAATCTGAATGGGACTAGAAAGGAATATACCTTTATTTTTCAGCAGTACATGGCACCTTCACAAAACATGACCATGTATTAGGCCATAAAAACCTCAGAAAAAAGGACAGGAAAGCAAACATATTAAGTGTACCATTTTCAAACCATAATGTGATAAAAATTATATTTAATTAAGGGCTATGGAAACATAGATTAAAAGCCAACTGCAAATCAAATAATCTAATCCTAAATAATGAGTGGGTCAAAGAACAAATCATAGAAACAATTGATGAGAATGACAACAATGAAACAACATTCCAACATTTGTGCAATGAAGTCAAAGCAGTACTTAGGGGAAATGTTATATATTTTAATTGAGAAAGAGTGGATCAATGAATTGGGCATTCAACTAAAAGAATCTAGGAAAAAGAACAAATTGAAAATCCCAAATTAAACACCAAAATTAAAATACTAAAAAACCAAAGGAAAATTAATAAAATTTAAAGTAAAAAAATCATTGAAATAATAAATAAAACTAGGAGCTGGTTTTATAAAGAAAAAAATATTAAAAATAAATAAGTCATTGGTTAATTTGATAAGAAGAAAACCAAATTATTGGCATCAAAATGAAAAGGGTGAATGTGCCAACCATCAAGATGAATTTAAAGCAATTATTATGAGTTATTTTGCCCAATCATATCCAAGTAATACTTATAATCTAAGTGAAATTGATGGATATTGTGAGAATTAAAAATATAAGAGACAGTTTCTTCATAATTTAATAATTTTATTAATGGGCTGGCAGGTTATTAATAAAAGGATGGTCATTAGCTATCTCTCTCAGACCAAAGACCTCTAATAGCGGTGGGGTCACTGTTCATATACCCTTCTAACTATAGAAGATCTATCACATAGAAACCAATTCTAATTGTTTGACATGATTTGGAGGTGTTTTATATTAAAATGAAGTCTGGGTGAAGTCTAAGTGACTTAGGTAATTCAAATCTTGGTAAAAATGACATCAGAGAAAGAATTTAGACCCCACCCAAGCTGATGGGGGCACAATGGTTTCCACCAACATGTGGTTTGTTGCAGGCTAAATCTCATCAGTGAAGTCATTCATTTATCTAGACAAATGAATTTGTCTTCAGCCCAGACTCCTTTAACCCAGATGAATCCTACATCCAAGGATAACATAGAGCTTGGATTGGTGAGGGAGGGAAAATACTAAGAAAGAGGGGAAGATCACTAAGTCCCCCAAGATAACAATTCTTAATATTTTTTCTCATAATATTTACCCCCCAAAAGCCCAGAAGAAATATAATACTTAAATAACTCCATTTTACAATAAGAAATTGAACAAGCCATAATTGAGTTCCCTAGAAAAATTCCTTAGGACCAGATGGATTCACAAGTGAATTCTACCAAACATTTAAGGAACAATTAATTCAGAACTCTATAAATAGGGCAGAGCCAAGATAGTGGAGGAAAGGCAGTGAGTTCCTGAACTCATGACACGATTGCTCCAAAAAACATCCAAATAAGG
Source organism: Dromiciops gliroides (assembly GCF_019393635.1). NCBI lineage: Eukaryota > Metazoa > Chordata > Mammalia > Microbiotheria > Microbiotheriidae > Dromiciops > Dromiciops gliroides. The sequence continues at coordinate 589,403,893 of NC_057862.1, forward strand.
CCATAGAAAAATGCCCAGAGCAGCAAAACTCACAGAAGAATGTGCTGAAATCATCTTCTAACCAAGAACGGCTTGGAAGATGAGAAGGAGGGAGCTTCTGTGCTGATATGGGAGTCCAGCCCAAACCCACAGTCACCCTAACACAGATCCAGTCTCAGGAAGACCTCACCAGAGAAGGAGACCCCCAGAGCCTCTGAATCAGCTGAAGCATTAGTGTTGTCTGGAACTAAGCTCACAGTCTGGTGAGTGGGCTGAGCCCTGGGCAAGGGAGAGACTAAAGGGGTCTATGCTGGTGTTAAGGCAGAACTTGGATATTACACCCCTGCTGAGAACCAGAAGGTAGGCTCCAGTAGCAATGGCCTAGGTGGGGGAGGGGCTCAGGCTTGTCAGAGCTAACAACCACAACACACAAAGCTGATTAACTGGCAAGTTGGTCTGGGGTCATCTAGGACCAGGAAACAGGCCGAGCAAGGGAAGAATCTGATTCTCCTTAAATCATGCCACCTAGGACTTTTTAAGCTTGGGATACTGCAGCCTGGAAACAGTGCCCCACTTTAAGGAGCTAAAAGTCAAGTAAAAGAAAGGCAAGATGAGCCAACAGAGAAAGGTGAGGGCCATAGAAAGTTTCTTCAGTAACAAGGAAGACCAAGGGGCACCCTCAGAGGAAGATGTCAACATCAGGGCCCCTATATCTAAAGCTTCCAAGAAAAATATGAATTGATCTCAGGCCATAGAGATGCTCAAAAAGGACTTTGAAGATAAAGTTAGAGAGGTAGAGGAAAAAATGGAAAGAGAAATGAGGGTGATGCAAGAAAGACATGAGAAAAAAGGCAACAGCTTGAAAAGTCAAATGGAAAAGGAGGTACAAAAGCTCTCTGATGAAAATAATTGCCTAAGAATTAGGATTGAACAAATGGAAGGCAGTGACTTTATGAGAAATCAAGACACAATAAAGCAAATCCAAATGAATAAAAAAGAGAGGGCAATGTGAAACATCTTCTGGGGAAAATTGCTGACCTGGAAAATACGTCCAGGAGAGATAATTTGAAAATTATTGGTCTACCTGAAAACCATGATCAAGGAAAGAGCTTAGACACCATCTTCCAAGATATTCTTAGGGAAAATTGCCCTAAAATTCTAGAAGAAGCTAAAATAGAAATTGAAAGAATCCACCAATCACCTCCAGAAAGAGATCCCCAAAAGAAAACTCCTAGGAATATTATAGCCAAATTCCAGAGCTCTCAGGTCAAGGAGAAAATATTGCAAGCTGCTAAAAAGAAATAATTCAAGTACAGTGGAGCTCCAGTCAAGATAACACAAGATCTAGCAGCTTCTACATTAAAGGACCGGAGGGCATGGAATATGATATTCCACAGGGCAAAGGAAATGGGATTACAACCAAGAATCACCTACCCAGCAAAACTCAGCATTATCTTTCAGTGGAAAAAATGGGACGTTAATGAAAAAAGAAGACTTTCAGATATTTGTGATGAAGAAACCTGAACTGAATGGCAAATTTGACTTTCAAATACAAGACCCTAGAGAACCATAAAAAAAACTGGAGCTGGGGGACATACCTGGGGTCATACAGTGGATGACTATCTTGTGTCAGGCTGGGTTTTGGCTGGGACCCCCCCCCCCTGGGTCCAGGGGTGATGATTTGTCCACTGTGTCACTTAGCTAGATGATAACATCTTTAGGGTTAAATTGAGGGGTGAAGGGAATTCACTGGGGGAGGGGGAAGGGCAGAAGTGAAATCCTATATGAAAGTAACAGGAAAAGGCTTATGGAGTGGGGGAAGAGATGGGAGAGGAGCAGGGCAGTAAATGAATTTTACACTCATCAGAAAAGGCTCAAAGATCTTAAACTCATCAGAGCTGCCTCAAGGAGGGACTAACAGAAACACCCAACTGGATGGAGTAATCTATTTAATCTGGGCAGTAAATGAGCCTAACACTCATCAAAATTGGCTAAAATACCTCAATCTCATTAGAATTGGCCCAAGGAGGGAATAATGTACACATTCAATTTCTCTGCAGGAAAATAGGAGGGAAAGGGGATAAAGAGAGAGTGGCAAAAGAAGGAAGGGCAGAGTGGGGGAAGAGACAGACTGAAGCAAATCCCTTTTGAAGAGTGATAGGATGAAAGAAGATGGATAATAGAATAGATATCATGGGGAAGGGAATAGGATGGAAGGGAAACAGTTAATAGTAATCATGAAAAAGAGAAAAGGGGGAAAATTGTACAAAAATATTTATAGCAATTCTTGGTAGAGGCTAAGAATTGAGAATCAAGGGAATATCCATCAATTGAGGAATGATGGAAAAAGCTGTGTTATATGATTGTAGTGGAATGGTCTTGTGCTACAGGAAATGACAAACAGGATGATCCCAGAAAAACCTTGAAAGACTAATGAACATTGATGTACAGTGAAATGAGCAGAGCTGAAAGGACATTGTGTGTAGTGACAGCAGTATTATTCAATGAGCAATTGTGAATGACTTAACTACTCTCAGCAGTGCAATGAACCAAGACAATCCCAAGGAACTAATGAGGAAGCTTACTATGCACCCCTTTAGAAAGAACTGATAAAAAGAACACTTGTGGATTGTACATATATAACCTGATTGTGATCTTGTTGGGGGGGAGGAAAGGGAGGGAGGGGGGGGGGGGGAGAAAAATTTGGAACTCTAAATCTTATGAAAATGAATGTTGAAAACTACCCTTACATATAAATGGAAAATAAAATAAATGTTTGTTGTTAAAGTAAAAAAATTAAAAAGGAACAATTAATTCAAATATTACATATTATATAATTATATTATATTAATTCAGATATATTATATCAAATTATATCAAACAACTAGTTAAAGAAGGATTACTACCAAAATCCCTTTAATGACACAAATATTCCTTGATACCAAGCAGAGTAGAAAGAAAGAAAACTATAGACTTATTTCCTCATTGTATATCAATACAAGAAAAATTAACAAACTACTAGCAAGGAAAAGTACAGAAATATATCATAAAGAGGAATTCAGGGCTGGATTAGTATTAGAAAACCATATGAATAACAATAACAACAAAAATCATATGATTATATCAATAGATGCAGAAAAAGTCTTTAACAAAATACAGGACCCATTCCTAAAAACACTAGAAAGCTTCATCAATGGAAACTTTTAAAAAATGATAAGTAGTATCTACCTAAAGCAAAGATGAACTATCATTTGTATTGTGGATAAGTTTGAAGCTTTCCCAATGAGATCAGGATTGATGCAAGGATATCCATTATTACTACTATTATTCTGTATTGTGCTAGAATTTCTAGCTATAGGTATAATATAAGAAAAAGAAATAGAAGAAATAAATGGAGATAAAGATTAAAAACTAGTTGAAACAATTAATAACTTCAGCAAAATTGCATACTATAAAATAAGCCCACATAAATCATTAGCATTTTTATATCCTACCAGCAGTAAAAGATAGAAGAGAGAAATTCAATTTAAAATAAGAATAATAAAATACTTGGGAGTCTGTCAAAACAAACCCAGAGATTATATGATCAAAATTACAAAACACTTTTCACATACACCAAGATACATCTAAACAATTGGAGAAATATTAAATGCTCATGACTAGGCCGAGTCACTAAATTAAAAATGACAATTCTCCATAAGTTAATTTATTTTTTCAGTGCCCTACCAATCAAACTACCAAAGAAACATTTTATAGCGTGAGAAAAAATTGCAACAAAATTAATCTCAAAGAACAAAAGTTCAAGAATTTTAAGGGAATCAATGATAAAAGATGTTAAGGAACGTGATCCTGCAGCTTCAAACTTCAAAGTATATTACAAAGTAGTAATCATCAAAACAGTCTGATACTGCCTAAGAAATAGAGTAGCAGAACAGTGCAGTATATAAGGTGCATAATACAAAGTAGTAAATGACCTTAGTAATCTTGTGTCTGATAACTACAAAGATCCAAATTTTGGGGATGAGACTTAGCATTTGACAAAAATTATTGGAAAACTGGAAAGCAGTTTGGCAGAAAGTAAGTATAGACCAACATCTCACACTGTACATCAAGAAAAGGTCAAAATGTAGACATAATTGGTGATATAATAAGTAAATTAGGGCTGCATGGGAAAATGTACTTGTCACATCTATGGAAAGAGAAAATTTTATGACCAAACAAATTAGAGAAAATTAGAGGAAGTAAGATAATTTTAATCACATGAAATTAAAAAAAAAAAACCTTTTTGCAGAAACAAAAGTAATTCAGTCAAAATTAGAAGGAAACAAGGAAAATGTGGGGGTGGAAGGGTAGTGTAACATTTCTCTGATATATATTATCAAATATATAGGGAACCATGATAAGTTCATAAAATAAGAGACATTTCCCAGTTGATAAATGATATGCACAGTTTTCAGAAGAAGAAATCAAACCTATCAATAGTCACATTAAAAAAAAGGCTTTAGATCACTACTGATTCACAGTATAACAACTCTGAGATAACACCTCACACCTATCAGGCTGTCTAACATTACAAAAAAAGAAAATGACAAATGTTAGAAGGAATGCGGAAACATTGGGACACTAATGTAATGTTCATGGAATTGTAAACTAGTCAAACCATTCTTGAGAACAATTTGGAACTATTCCCAAAGGGCTTTAAAACTGTGCATATACTTTGACCCAGCAAAACCACTATTAGGTTTTCCCAAAGAGATCAAACAAAACAGGAAGGGATCTATTTATACAAAAATGTTTATAATAGCTTTTTTCTGTGGTGACAAAAAAATTGGCAATTTAAAGGATGCCAATCAGTTTGGAAATGACTGACCAAGTTGTGGTATATGATCATAATACAATATTATTATGATATAAGAAGTGATGAGTAGAAAAACTTGGGAAGACTTAAATTAACTCATGCAAAATGAAGTGATCAGAACCAGGAGAATGTTATACACAGTAACAGCAAAATTGTAAAGATGATGAACTGTGAGACTTAGCTACTCTGATCAAGACAACGATCCAACACAATTCCATAAAATCCATATTGAAAAATGCTATCTACCTCCACAGAGAGAACAGATGAATTCTGAATGAAAAGTAAAGCATACTTTTAAAAAACTTTATTTTTATTGTTTCATTTTGTTTGTAATTTATTTTGCAATAAGGCTAATATGGAAATATGTTTGGCTATGACCTCAGATGTATAATTGAAATCAAATTGCTTGCCTTCTTAAGGAGGAGAGAGGGGTGGGAAGGAGGGAGAGAATTTGGAAGTCAAGTTTTTAAAAAATGATTGTTAAAAATTCTTTTATATGTGATTGAAAAATGTTTAACAAAATAAATAAAAATTAGAAGTAAATATCTATTCATCACTTTCTTCTTACAAAGTACTGTCCATATTATTAGAGAACCAAAAAGAACCAAGCATCTACTTAATTCCTGGGGGAGAAAAAGCCTATGTAATCCAGAGAGACCATCAAGACTTTTTCAAATTAATCCAATAATTGAACAAGCTTCTCCTGTGACTGGCAGTGGAGGCACACCCCTTGAAGCCTTAGAGTAGCAGGTCAACTCATGGTTATTAAAATCCTGGATCCACCCCTCTATCAATTATTCCATAAGAAAAAGAAGAGCTCCTGATGAGACTACTTTATCTGTAGCCTTAAGGCTATTTTTCTCCAAGTATCATAATATAAGACCAGCTTATCAAACAGAACAGAACTGGATTTTAATGAAAAGGGAAGGAATGAAGGATGGGAGGAAGGGAAGGAGGGAGGGGGAAGTAAGGAAGAAGGGAAGGAGGTAAAAGAATAAGAGAAGGGATGGAAGGAGGGGAGGGAGAGAAGGAAAGTGAGAGGAGGGAGGGAAGAAATAGAGGGAAGGAGGGACAGGGGAAAGGACTAAAGGGAGGGAAAGAAGAAGGGAAAAAAGCTATGGAGAAGGGGAGGGAAGAAAGGGAGGGTGGGAAGGATAAAATGAAGGGACAAAAGGAAAATGTGTTAGAAGGAAACAGGAAAGGAAAAGGAGAGAAAGAAAAAAGAAATTCTCCTCCCATTCTTTTTTATTATATGGCAGATGTCAAAAGTTAAACAAATGGATATCAATTTTTCTATTTTCTTTTTTTTTTTCGGTAAGGCAATTGGGGTTAAGTGACTTGCCCAAGGTCACACAGCTAATAAGTGTTAAGTGTCTGAGGCCGGATTTGAACTCAGGTACTCCTGAATCCAGGGCCGGTGCTTTATCCACTGCGCCACCTAGCCGCCCCTATTTTCTTATATCAAAGAAAAAACTGTTCTTTTTACACAACAGGTACTTAATAAATGTATGATAATTTGAAATGAACTGAATAAATCCACAGAATAGGAAACCTCTGAGTAATTGTCTTTGATTCTTTTTTAAATAATCATTCATAACACACAAAAAAAATCAATATCAATTTCAATACTTTTAGGATCAATGTATGTGTTACCCTCCACTGGCAGAGCACCAGCCCATTCTACCACAGGAGAGAACTTTGTTGAGTTTCCTAGCCCAAAGAATTCATGACCCCTTGGAGCCTCTCCAGACTTAAGTTAAATGGTCCTTAGAAGACAAAGGTTCAGACCATCTCAGACCAGATTTATAGATATTATTAAACTAAAAATCTTTGTGAAACTCTTGGGTGTTCCCCCATAGTTGTTATTTTAATTTATATGTAGTAGAATCACCTGTTGAAAGGGGGGAAAAGCCCCTGCTGTTATTGCTTTTCAGGAAATGGCCTGCCATACCCTTCAATCATAACCAAACCAAAGACAATTTCAAATGCTTACATGTGCCCACCTTTGACAAAGGAATGGTGGCAATGACTATACTAGAATCAAGGTATGTACATCATAAAGCATTAGTAAAAGAAGTTACTTTGTTTATCTTTGATAAATTCTCCAAAGAGAAGAGAAACTAACCAAAAAAAATTATTTCTGCCGGGGAAGAGAAGAGTTTCCAGTTCAGTGGAAGGGGAAGAGAATGGAATAAGCATTTATATATCACCTACTATATGCTGGGAACTGTTCTAAATGCTTTTAATAAATATCTCATTTCATTTTACAGTGACCCCGTGAGGTAACTGCTATTATCCTCATTTTATAATCGAGGAATTTGAGTCAAATATAGGTTAAGTGACTCCAGAGTCACAAATATAACAAATACCTGAGCTCAAATCTAATCTCAGATCTTGTTAACTCCAGGTTCTATCCACTGTGCCATATATCTAGCTCAGATTGGATATGGTAGATGGGTAGGAGATGGTGAGGAACTGAGGATAACACCTATGTTGTTGGCCTGAGGGACTGGGAAGATGGTGGGTGCCCTTTAAAGTAACAAGGGATTGTAGGGGGGCAGCTAGGTGGCACAGTGGATAAAGCACCAGCCCTGGATTCAGGAGGACCTGGGTTCAAATCTGACCTCAGACACTTGACAATTACCAGCTGTGTGACCCTGTGCAAGTCACTTAACCCTCATTGCCCCACAAAACAAACAAACAAACAAAGAACAAAAACAACAAGGGATGTAGGAAGCAAGGAGAGTGAGGAAAGATAATGAGTTCTCTTTTGAACATGTTGATTTTAAGATGTCTACTTTACAGTCAATTGGAAATGTCTGAATGGTAGTTAGAGATGTAAAGATAGAAATCAGAAGAGAGATTGGGACAGGATTGCCCTAAAGAAAAGGTTCAAATCTCTTCCCATTTGGCCATTTCTAGAAAGACCTTAGAGTCATTATATAGAATTAAATCAAAGTTACTTATGTATGTACACATTTATCCCTTCCACATTGTAACTTTCCCCATTGTGGTTTCGATATGTCATGGGTTGGCATAATAAATTAAATGAGAGTTTTGTGGAAGCCACAGACAACTCGTGAAGACTAGCAGATGACAGAGAGCCTGTGACCAAATACTTAACCTAAATTTTACCCATAAAAGAAAAAGAAAACATTCAGATTTCTTCTCTGGTAGACAGAGTCAAAAAATTTTATGTGGAATTTTCAGATCATGGGGGCACTGAACCCCTAGGCCATATGCTGTGGAATGGATGGCTATATATACATATATATGTATGTGTACATATAGAAAAATAAGCCTATATATTGTGTGTCCCAACCTATTAAAGCTTATGTATGTATATGTGCATATATAAGTATACTTTGATATTTATGTGTATACACATATATATATACATGTGTATATAAATATAAAGCTAACATAGTGCTTTAAAATTTTCAAAGCATTTTACATGCTTGTGTGAGATATGTATGTTTGTATTTATGAAATAAATCAAAAGTCTTAGCGGTTTCAACCTATTAATGTTTAAAACTGCACTAAGACTTTGGAGACACCCTGTATATTTAAACAAGCTTATAAGAGGACAGCTAGTTGGTACAGTATAGAGAACATGTAGGTACCTGGAGTTATGCAGATCTGGGTTCTATGGGCTTCCGATATTTATTAGCTATTTGATCCTCTGAAAGGCATTTAATATCCATCTTAGTTTCCTAATCTGTAAATGAGAAGAAGAAGAATACCTACCTCCTAGGATTTTTAGAGGATAAAATGAGATAATAGTTATAAAGTTTTGCAAACCTTAAATAGCTATATAAATAGAATTTAGCGTCATCATCCTCTCCTCCTTTTCCTCCTCCTCCTCCTTCTCCTCTTCATCCTTTTTCTTCTTTTCTTGATACAAGAGACTTTTGCTGAATAAAAACTATGGACTTCCAAGCTAGTGTCACAAGTTGACCTCAACAGAAAAGTTTTAATGACTTCCCCATTACACAGATACAGGAAATTTAGTTCAATGTGAGATGACAATGTAGTGAAATACACCAAGGAACATAGAGTGTGTTATGTAGTATGATGCTGGAGATATGTGTCCAATTCAGGCACCTCCAGATGACCTAAAACCCACAGAAACAAATTCTCAAATTATGCCACTCCCCCTTTCCCTTGGGTGACTTTAATAAAATCTGTAAAACAAACAACAAATTAGCTGTTCCAAAGCAGATGGGGCTGTCCAGCTGCTCTGTGGCCCTGAGACCTCCATCGCTCCAGACTTACTTTCACAAGCATATTTACAAACTATTCCATCTTGCTGGTGGTGACCCCAAAGAAGTGATTTTCCTGCAGTGATCTCATTTGCAACACCTCTGACTTAAGCTAGACACTCTGAGAAGAAATTAGAAATTACCATCTCCCAGGTGAGCTGGGATATTAGTTTAAAATTCTCCAGGAGTTATTTCCCTCAGTGTTACACCCTAATAAATGTTTCCACTGTTGTTTAAGTTGGAAGGAGCTACATCCAGATTCTCTTCTGACAAAAGCTTCAAGATTTTAACCTCATTGTTAGATATGTAAGGATCTAGTCCAATCCCATTTTGCAGATGAGGAAATTGAATCTTAATGAGGTTAGGTGATTGATTTAGGAACACTCAGCAGTGAGTAGTAATGCCAGGTCTCCCCACTCCAAATTCACTGCTCTCACCAGTGCAAACTGATGTCATCACAAAAAGGAAGAGGCCAAGGAACTCTGATCACAGTGTCCATATAAAGCTAAATATGCCAAGCCAAGGGGTATTTGCTATTTTTCTACTCCTTGTACTTTGTTCTCATATTTGTGCCTGTAACATTTCCTTCACTTCCCATAGAATTTTCTTTTATCACCTGTCGGGGCAAAATTGAATTGCAGGAGAGGTTCATTATTTGTTCAAGGCACAAACCAAGAGAAACAAACAACAGTGGTAACAGAAGTCAACCAGCCCTCCCCTCACACATAGACTTCCCCTATTTGCATAATATTTTAAAGTAGGGACAGTACATTTTACTCCCAGTTAGGTGGTACAGTGGATAGAGCACTGAGTTCAGGGTTGGGAAGACCTAAGTTCAAATCTGGCCAAAAAAAATTACTAGCTGTGTGATCCTGGCTAAGTCACTTAAACTCTGTCTCAATTTCCTCATTTGTACATAATAGCAACTAGCAGGACTGTTATAAGGATTAAATGAGATAATAAAATGCGATAATAACTATAAAATGTTTCACACAGTGCTTGGAATGTAGTAACTACTACATAAATGTTAGCTATTATTATTATTTATTAGTTATTTCTCCTAAATACTTTCACACTTTCCCAATTAACATTGCCACTCCAGCTTGTTTGTTGACTGTATAACTAAACTGAGAGAGAGAGAGAGAGAGAGATTCTTTTCATTCCCTTTAAGGCTGAGTAATGAAAAAGGAAACTGCTTTGCTTACACAGTTAAAGTCTTACTTGGGGTTTTTATTTTGGATGTGCTCCACCCATCATTGGGGAGGATGTAGAATAGTGAACTATTTTTAAAGCTAGGAAAATGGTCCTCTATTTCCTCTTTCTCTTTGTGTCTAACTGTTCATACAGCTTTACCCCCATGAGAATTAACCAGAAAACCCTTTAGGCTTCAGAACTTGTTATTTTTTTTTTAATGTACTAATCCATTTTCATGGCTTAGGAAGTAAAATCCTCTAACCTAATTGAAATATTTTCAGATTGAAGGAATAGAAGTTGCTCCAAATCACCATTTTGAAGATCAGTTTTCATTGTATGGTACATGAGATATAGAAGTAACAGATCTAAGAGACTGGAATGAATATAAAATGTCAACGGTCCATATACCAACCTTAATCTGATTTTCTGAATCAGGTTTCCCCCAATCTCCTTTTCCTAAAGCTGAAGCTAGTTCAAATACATACACCACCAATACCACTACCATGACCATAATCTCCAGGGGTGACAGAGCCATCATCATTGCTATTAACATCGGTCATCATCATCACCACCACCATCAGTATCACTGCACTTATATAACACTTTACGTCTTGCAAATTACAAATGTTATCTCACTTTATCCTCACAATAACATTGGGAAGTAGTTACTGCACATATACATACATGTGCACACAGTTAAATACCTACACATACAGGGTTTGAGTCAGGAAGACATGGATAAAAATCATGGCCTTGACACACACTGGCCCCATGATTCTGACAAGTCATAGGTGAGTTGCAGATCTGTATCAGTCATAGATGGAATTTCCACTCCAGAGGCCCCTCATATGGATAAGACAACAAGTCTGGACTGAGCACATACATACATATAAGCTACATGTGCAGCACCCCCTTTAGGCTTATTCTCCCAGTCCACTCTCACCATCATATTGGGTCTCCACAGGGTGGCCATAGTCACCCCCAAACACACATGCGTGTGTGTTATACTATATATTGTAAATGTATATACTATATATTGTAAATGCTATACATTTACAATATATACTCTAGGCAGTGGAGGATTAGTTTGGTTCCAAATAAATTAAAAGTTTTACATGTACCATGGAGAGAGGACAGTAGAAAGTCTTGATGTAAAGAAAATAGAAAATTGTCTTGCCTCTGACAGAGACTGGCTGTGACCATTGGCAAGTTCCTTATTGTCTCAGTGCCTCCAAGCAATTCACTAATACCCTAGCTTTGAGAGAAGCTTTATAGAAGAATTGATAAAAGATGTTCTTCATTGGGAGCCCACTAGACTGATGAATCAAAGATCTATTAAAAAATGTGTACATACACAAACAAACAATTACCTAGCTGTCAGGTGTTATATATAGTAAGTTATGCATGAATAGATAGACACGAAACTGCTAAAACAAACACACTAGGACAACATGTCCCTAAGTATTTTGTTCTTCTCCAGCCTTCCAAATCTGTTGCTGAGGAGGAAAAGCATCAAATAAGAAGTGCTTCTATCCAGCAGACTGCTCCTCTCAGCACAGCTCATAAGTGGTTCTTTTTACATGAGAAAAATGTGGTCCAGCATCCAAAGAATCTCCCCAAAATATCACTCTGGGGTGGCAGTAACTATAGTCTAACTGATATGTCATTGAAGATCAATTAAGTGTTTCACATAAGTGAATGTTCCAGGTAACTGAAAATCATTGTTCTTTCAAATATCACATTTTTCATGCAATTTTTAAAAGACAAATTGTATATATTCCCACCTTCATAACCAGAGAATATTCCCATATGCCAATGAGATACAGTAACAGAATTTAAAACATACTATGTCCTTTTCATGCATAACTAGAGATCACTGAAAACACTTTTTTTAATCTTATTGTAACAATACAATTATTTGTTGATATTTCAGTTTTTCTCTTTCTTCCCTCAATGACAGACTGCCAGTTGACAATGTTATTGACTCTTCTGTCATTCCCTTATGCCCTTGTAATTAGTTAAATTTAGTCTTCTGTGAGGTAAGTAATTTCATAACCAAATTTGTTAAGCATTGTTTTTTTGTTTGTTTTTTGGTAGGGAAATGATGGTTAAGTGACTTTCCCAGGGTCACACAGCTAGTAAGTGTCAAGTGTCTGAGGCTGGATTTGAACTCAGGTCCTCCCGAATTCAGGGCTGGTGTTTTATCCATTGTGACACCTAGCTGCCCCTGCATTGTATATTTTTATTATATTTCTTTTGTTTTCCAGGGCAATGAGGGTTAAGTGACTTGCCACACAGCTAGTAAGTGTCAAGTGTCTGAGGTCACGTTTGAACTCAGGTCCTCCTGAATCCAGGGTCGGTGCTTTATCCACTGCGCCACTAGCTGCCCTGCAGTGTATGGTTTAAAAATTAGTTTTATTTAATTTAATATTTCCCAATTACATGTAAATTTTTTTTCTTTTTAAAAAATTTTTGAGTTCCAAAATCTCTCCCTCCCTCCTGTCCCTCCTTCCTCCTTGAGAAGGTAAGCAATTTGTTATCAATTATATATGTGAAGTCATTAAGCATTGTATATTAAGTAAGAGTAAATAGGTTCAGAGCAATTAAGTATATGACTTTCATAAAAATTGATTTGTGATAAGTATTTCAGCTTATCACAAGCCTTGTTCTGCTTATCTTGGGGGTTTGGGTAAAGTTCTAGAAGACCAAATCTGATTTTCAAATTATTAGAATGTAACTGTTTATAAAATAAAAAGCTACAAAGCTACTGGCTCATAGTAGATACTTAATAAATCCTAGTTGCTTGACTAGAGAAAAATACTTATAAAATAATGCAGTGAAATAAGTATTTAGGAAGGCGGAGAGTGAAATTGAAAAGGAAAAGGGAAAAAAAAAAGATGAAATCCATTTGCGTAGAAAGCCAAAACCTGAAAACATTATCAAGGCATTCCTACTAAAATTGAAGGTTAAAATCTTTAGGTAAGTAAGCTAGGAACAAACTAGTGACTACTCATGGAATTGCAACAAAGGTAACTCCAAAAGAATCTCAAAATGTGTAAACCTGATGTAAATATAAATATAAATCAATTACTAGCTTATTATTTCATTAAATTGAAGATGGAAAGGACCAATTCTTGAGTCTCAGTGTTTGCCTCCTGGGGTCCTAGATAGCTTTTCCTGTCAAATTAAAATAAAAAAGATAAATAAACATGAGAAATTAAGAATGTCGAGGTATGTGAAGGGGAAAGGGAAGAAGGGGGAAAATGATGTTTCACAATTATTATCCAAGCTAAGAGAAACAAAATTACTTGATCATAAATTCAAGATAATCTGGTTTTCTTTATGAGTTCCCATTTTATTAATGAAAGGAAGGTAACACCTTATTGTACCCGGGTGAATTAAAATGCCTATTTGAAGAAGCAATCCTCCATAGGGGTCTTTAATAGAATCTGTGAATGGTTCTAGAGTCAGATAATTTAGCTGTAAAAAGGCAATATTAATATTAACCTCTCTAGGTGCACAGACCTACCTTGAGGGGCATAGGGACAGGGAAATGTTAACAGAATGAATCAGACACATCATTTCTTTTTTAAAATGTGAACTATTTCAGAGGCAAAAATTGGATAAACGTATTCTACAAAATTGCTTACAACTTATACTGTTATACCTTTGTGCCTCTTGCCAGTAACAACACTGACCAGCAATTCAGCACTTCCACTGTTGCTAATATTATTTTCTGACTTCATCTTCAGGGGGTATGACTTGTGAGAAGTCTAATAGAGATGCATTTAATCGAAATCAACTAAATGGAAAACTAACTTCCAAATGCGGTACAGTCTCAGAAGGAGCAATGTCAACACATTTCCAAATTACATCCAGGTGCTCAGTAGGTATGCTATGATAGTTTGGCTTTTTATCACAGATAAGCACTATGGGAAAGAGACCAAATGCATTCCAATTCACCTACTGGTCAACTGGGGAAGGGGAGGCAGCATTTCCATTTGAACATCAATTCAATCCAACAAGTACCTGCTATGTGAATAGCATTGTGCTGTAATCTGGGGCTACAAAAATTAAATGAAAAACATTCCCTGCTCTCAAGAAGCTTATATTCTATACCTTTTTGTAGTGTGCCATGCCCTCATCAGAAACATACCAAAGATGGTAAGTAGGTCAAATTTTAGCAGATAATAGTCCAGCTACTCCTGCCACATAGTTCATCTTTTATTATTATTTTTTTTTTGCAAGAGTAACATTGCCAATTAACTTAACTCCACTTGTGAGAGTCAGCATAAAAGCAGCAGTGGAAAACTTGGTTTGGGGTCACCATCTCATCACCCTCTGCAAACAGAAGTTAGTGGACACCACTGCCATCTCTTCCCCTCAGGCTTCAGAAGCACAGTAGAAAACAACCAATTTGATATGTATTTTCCAAATATGTATAAGATGGAATACACAGGTTCTTGGTTATCACTGACTCTCTACCTACACATGTGACTTGCCTGTCTTCTTTCCTGGTCATACAGTAATCTGATGGTATCTTTTACTCTGCTCCTACACAATTCCTCATTCTAATGTTGAGTAGCCAGGCTACAGAAAGTCCAAAAATCACTTTAATTTGACTTTGAAGTGCGTTTTGGTGCTTGCATTCGAATTTGTACAAATCAGATGTCCTCGAAATTCACAGCATCACATATGCAATTTTAAAGCACTGAGAAGGGCCAACCTAGAGGAAATGGAAACTTATTTGGTTTTCCTATGTTACCTTCAGTGCTCAGAACTCTTCCCCCGCCCCCACCCCATGATAAAGATAGCATCATCTCCCTAACTAATCCAAAGCACCTGCCTAATATGAGTTGCCATGAGCTAGCTGTGTGCTTAGCTGTATTTATTTTGTACGGCTTCCTTGTGTTGGGAAGGTAATTAAGAGTCTTAGTTTAAAAAGCTTCCTGCTGGGAAGAAGGTTGCATGGGTAGGAAGAGTAAAAATCAGTAACAGATAATGAGTAGTATAAACAATCAACTTTTATAATCTTAATCCTGTTGATAAAATCTTCTACAATGTAAATAAGCCCTTTATATAAATTCAGTTGACTGTACTTATGTAGAAATATATGAGGCTTAACTCAAAGTACAGGCTACCAGGAAGGCAGTATTGGAAACACCTGGGTGCTAAGAAGCCAATCAATATGAATACACTAAATCAGCAAAGTATAACCAGGGATTTCTTACCCTAAGTGGTTAGTCCAGTGCCTGGATTAACTAAAATGAAGCAGCTTTCCAGAAAGTGGATTCCTGTCTTTCTGACAGCTATGTAAAGTAAAAGAATGATAGGTAAAAGTGAGGCTAGTTACCAGGACTTCCTTTTCAGTTTTCTTGACTCGTTGTCCAGCATAGATAAGTAATATGGTGTTCATTTTGTACTTGTAAGTAAAGTTTTCTAAGTATATTAGGACCAAGTGGTAAAACACATACTGAAAGTGTGTGGAAAGACACCTCAAGCCAAGGCAGTAAACCTTTAACCCTTATGATCATCATAACTAGGAAACCAGGGCAGATAGATAAGCTGTGAGGACAGGAAGGAAGCAGTTAAAACCAACAGCAATGATGAGGGCATCCACCTTTCTCTTTCATGTTGGGACAACCTCTAGTCAGCACACAGAACCTGGGAGAGGTGGCATTTCCTTGCTGTATTTAGGAACTGACCTTCAACTGCTTTTGTAGAATTGATTAGAGAAGGAAGGAGAGATGGGAGTAGAGAGGGGAGAGGGTAGAGGAGATGGGAGTGAAGGGAGAGAAGTAGAAGGAAGAGACAGATGGGGGAGGGAGGCGACAGTGAAAAAACAGGGAAACTTAGTGGCAAGAGGGTCTGGTGTTCCTAGATGGTTTTCCATGTGTGTTTACATTTATATTCCTCTGTTGTATTGTTTGTAAGCCCAAGAGGGCTTGTGTGTTGGGCCACATTGTTTGACTGCCTGAGACCTCAGTAGAACAGTGGTGCCTCTGTCACATCAGTGACTGCTCCCTTCATCCAAGAAATTTTTTCTTTACAACATTTTTAAGTCATTTCCTCTTCTCTCAGATACCTGTCAGATTTGGCAGGGGCTTGGAAGTCAGAGGGTATACTTATTATGTATAAGGCATTGCAAAGACAAGTTCATCTGCTTGAGCACCCTAGCTTCATGCAAGAAGGAAGGATCATTCCCAATTTAGAGATGGTCAAATGAGTTCTAGAAAGATTGATTTATTAAAGGTCCTACACATGATTAGGTATTGTCAAAATAACATCAAGAACCTCAGTTTCCTCTCTCCTTCACCATACTGTTTATATAATGATACAGAAAATATGAATAAATTATTAGAACACTAAAAAGTTATAAAGGAAAGATAACTTTCTCATATCCTTAAATGAGATATTAATTAGATTTATCAATGTGAACTGTTATTCTTTCTGTAAAAAGATTTGGGCCTATTCTAACATTGTTCAATCTCCAGACTTCCACTACTCTTCTCTGCCCCCACACATATCTCTCCCTTTCTCTCTTTTCCACTCCCCTTTTATGTGTTGTTTTCCCCCATTTTAATGTAAATTCCTTAAGAGGAGGAACTGTCTTTTCCACAGCATTTGTACCCCTAGGACTCAGGAGTATAGTGCCTTGCACACAGTTAGCCCCTAATAGATGCTCATTGACTGAGAAGAAAAAATTTAGTGCTATTCTCAATTCCGAAAGCTGTGGGTCATTGTGGGATACACAAAACATTCAACCCTTAATTAGGGGGTTATCACCCCTCATTAAGTGAAGTGCCATCCCATCCTATCTTCTCCCATACACAGGAACAGAAAACAGAAAGGACTTCTCTCCCAACTAGTTTTGGAGAACTAGACCAAAAGGAAAAAATTATCTAATTTGTAGATGTGATTCAGTCTTCTTAGTTTCAGCCTTCTTGATTAAATCTCTACATGCTATTTCTTCTTTTGCAGTCATAATTAAGACAAATGAAGCCATACATTTATGTTGTAAAATGTTAAAATCCTATAGTTTCCTGGTGCTTTAATAATAACTCACTTAAAAAGTACTTTGAGGTTTACAAAATGGTTTCCTTACAACAGCCTCAGGAGGTGAGTCTTGCAAATATTATTATTCCCATTTTACAGATGAGGAATGTGAGGTTCAGAAGGGTTAAATACCTTGCCCTAGGCCACATAAAAAGTAATGATTTGGAGGTAATAACCATACCTATGTCTCTTTTGACTTCAAGTTTACTATGCTGTACAAACCACTTCAGTGTCTCTGCCAAGAAAATTCTGAATGGGGTCACAATTGGACATGACTGAAAACAACTGGATAACAACAACATGCTGTGTTACCTCCATTAGATTCTCTTGTGTTTCAATTGCCTCATTAGAGCTAAACAGTGTTTCAATTTATTTTCAATTAATATTTCTACACTAGCTAGGAAAATGGATGCATGTAAACTCACTTTTTAAAATAGGGGATAGGGACTGAATCTATGGTTTCAATGGCATAGGTAAATCCTGTGAGGAAACTCCAAACAGTGCAGATTAGCATATTCTCTGCAAGTTATAGTCTCAGAGAGTCACACTGAGGAGTTCAACAACTTGTCTGGGATCACAAAGACAAGGAGCATCACCAGATCAGTCAAGGTCTTCTTGGGTTAAAGGTTAGTTATCAATTAACTACTTCCTAAAAGCTAGAATGCTTGTGACTTATTTTTCAATTTGTCATAAACGTTACATCAGAAACACGAAACACTATAGTCTCTAAAGAACTTAATTTGACTGTCACTAAGAGGGCAACGGAGAAGTGGATGGTGGGTGTGACATATAATAAGAAAGGACCTATCAATGGTCCTTTCAGAGTAGAGGATGTCTTTTCAAAACTGGATAAGGGGGGAGGGGGAGATGTTGGTCATGTGGTGAGTTCAGGAACTGACTGGCAGGCAACCTCAGTGCTCCATCAATATATTCATAAATCTGGATAAAGTGAGGAAGGGCCCTGGGATATTGAGTAGACCCACTCTGATGATCTTGTGGGAATAAGAATCACAAAGGATAAATTGAAAAACAGACAGCATGATGTACCAGATAGAGCATTAGAATTGGAATCAGGGAGACCTGGGTTCAAATCTTACCTCAAACACTTACTGCCAGAGTGACATTAGAAAAATTACCTAACCTCTTTGTATTTCAATTTCCTCATCTATAAAATTGAAGGATTTCGATTCTATGGTCTCTAGGACCATTCCCAACTCCAAAACTCTAATTCTATAATTGCAATCTGCATAGTTGAAAGAAATCACATTGAGATCACAGATCTATTTGTACCTAGAAATAGAATTTACATTTTTAAAAAGCGTAAATGGGGAAAGGGGCAGGGAAGGAAGGAGACAGAAGGAATATGGCTTTCAAATAACTTTCCTTCATATGGGAAGAAATTTAGAATGCCAGACGAGAAGGTGTTCATTTTGAACTGTACCCACTTTGAGCACATTTACTTAGCATTCATCAAAATCTAGAAGTCAAATCCAGTCTTTCCAGACATGATATCTAGATTTAACAAACGGAGATTTCCTTTACAAATCTCTACCTCTGTTTAGTATGCCAGATAACAATAGAGCCACTTAGAAATTTAGGGATAGGCTGAATTGCCTGGGAATATACATGTTGATTCTGATCTATTTAACAAAATACTTTATTTTCTCAAAAACTATTTAATAGTTCCTGAGGCATGGTACAATTACTAAAGCCCCCAATATTCTCTAGATAAACAATATATGTAAATAGATCAACCTGAAATTTGTAGTGCATCACCATTAACAAGAGACAATTGGATGACCTTGTTAATTGGAGAAGAGATTGTATAAAGTGACATTGCCAATGATGTTTCCTATTCTATACATTTCACAATGTACATCACACTCTATTTGTCCTGAGTACTGATGAAATCTTCTTCCATATAAGTTTTTTTCCTGCCAGTAATTGTTTTCCATTTTTTGTGAGGTACTCCATAGGTTTCAGTAGCATAGTCTTCTAGAATGAATGGCTTTTACCCCCCAAAAAACCCAGAGGGAGTCTTCTGCAGGGCTTACCAGTAAGTGTCTATAGCTCCCAAAAGAATTACTATACATGCTGCTCCAAGGGTCATTGCAATCTGCCAGCCATAGGGACAGGTATAGAGGTTATAGGTACAGAGTAGTCAATGCAGCTATATATCCTCATAAAAGGGGGTATGCTGAATGACTATAAAACAGGGCTTCACTCACAAAGTCCAATGAGAAGCTTAAATTGTCCATTTCAGATGCACCAGTATTCTGCTCCCTTCAGGGATTCTTTTTTTTTTTTTTTTTAGTGAGGCAATTGGGTTTAAGTGACTCGCCCAGAGTCACACAGCTAGTAAGTGTTAAGTGTCTGAGGCCGAATTTGAACTCAGGTACTCCCAATTCCAGGGCTGATGCTCTCTATCCGCTGCGCCACCTAGCTGCCCCCCCTTCAGGGATTCTTAAGTATGACTCTCTTATACCTACTTTATCTTCACCCAATGGTTCCTTGTAGTTTTACCCAGTTAATTGACATGGTCCCTGTACCATTTTATTTATCCCACATTTCAGACTAGAAATCATTTGCCTTGATTTTCACTACCATTACTATAAGTTCCATCCCTAGCATACATAGCCCCAGTGCTACTTCAAAAGGTGATTGGCCACTATCTTGCCTGTAGACAGCTGGGACTATACTTCTTAGAAGCAAATGTTTGACTGGCTACTGGCAGAATACAGTGACAACTGACATAAGCATAGTTGAAAGAATAGGGGAGGGGAAACCTAGATAGTAGTCTGACCGAAATTAAATGGGTACATGATTTAGAAATAAAAGGTGATATCATAAGCAAATTAGGGGAGCATGGGAAAAAATTACCTGTCAGACATATGTATAACAGAAGAGTTTATGACAAAATAAGAGAAAGAGTGGGTTAGGAGAGATAAAATGGATGTTGATCACATTAAATTTAAAATGATTTGCTACAAACAAACCAATATAACCAGATAGAAGGAAAGTAAGAAACTAGGGGTAAATTTTTACAGTGAGTTTCTCTGAAAAGTTCTCATTCCTCAAATTTTGCTGAGCAAAATTTGTAAAAAATAAGAATCATTCTTCAATTGATAAATGGTCAACTATGACTAGTCATATTTCAGAAGCAGCAATCAAAGCTATCAATAAACATATGAAAAATGTTCTAAATGACTAGAGAAATGCAAATTAAAACAACTCTGAGATACCACCTCATATCCATCATATTGGCTAACATGACAAAAAATGAAAAATGCTAGAAGAGATGTTGAAAAATAGGCACACTCATCTACTACTGGTAGAGATGTGAACTGCTGCTTGGTACTATGTGCAAAGGTTTATAAAAATGTGCATATGACCCAGAAATACTACTAGTAGGTCTTTATCCAAAAGAGATAAAAGGAAAAAGAAAGGGATCCATACCTACAACAATTTTTAAAAATAAAGCTGTTTTTTATTGTTTTTTATTGTTTTGGTTTTTTGTGGTGGCAAAGAATTGGAAATGGAGGAGATGCCTATCAACTGGAGAATGGCCAAACAAGATATAGTACATGATTGTGATGAAATATTATTGTACTGTAAGAAATGATGAAGGGGCTGATTTCAGGAAAATCTGGGAAGACTTACATGAACTGATGTGAAGTCAAGTGAGTAGAACCAGGAAAAGACTCTACATAGTAACAGTATTGTATGATGATCAACTGAAAAATACTCAGCTACTCCAATTAATACAATGACCTATGACAATTCCAAAAAACTCATCATGAAAAATGCTACCTACCTACAGAAAGAGAACTGATGGACTCTCAGTACAGACTGAAGCATATTTTTTACTGTCTTTATTGTTCTTGCTCCTCCCACATTTTGCAACATGGCTGATATAAAAATAAGTTTTGCATGACTTCACAAGTACAATGGGTTTCATATTGCTTGTCTTCTCAATGGGTTGGGAAGAGCCTGGAGGAAGAGAGAGCATTTGGAACTAAAAAAATGCAAAATCCTATTAAAAAATAAATTAAAAAAAATTAAGAATGGTGAAGGTTTTGGATGATGATAGCTGTCAAAGAAGTCACCCTCACTGACATCCTGAGAAGTTCATCACTGCCAATCCCCTTGGTATATCTAGTTCCTAGGACCACAATGAATTTGCAGGAATCTCAATATACCAGACATACTCCAAAGACAAATACAACCAAAGGGAAAACAAAGTAAAAGCCCATAGAAGACTACATGGGCAATGCCAGAGTTGCATTGTTCTGCCACAATAAGCTTTCACTGTGCTCTCTTGCTCTCCTACCTGTCAACACACAACTCTACAATCTATGAGGACTATGTAAGGGAGCACCAGGCCAGAAGACTGGGGTATCCCTACTTTAATAAAATGATGATTGACAATCCCAGAATATGAGTGAGGCTATTGCCTCAGGGACTATTTTGACTTTTAGCACAGTATCTTCTGGAAATATATATTCATACATATACGTGTATATTTGGTATATAAACATAATGTGCATCTATGTATATACAATGTTTTCACATGAAAATAGTGTGTATGTGTGTGTGTGTGTGTGTATGCATGCTTTGTTGAGGCAGCTAGATGATTCAGAGGATAGTGCACTGGGACTGGAGTTAGGAAGATATGAGTTCAAATCCAGCCTCTGACACTTACTACCTTTGTGAATCTGGGCAAATCACTTAACTTCTCTTTTCCTTAAGTATCAGAGAAGGAAATGGCAAACCAACCCAGTATCTTTGCCAAGAAATCCCTATGAACAGTATCACATGCTATGGTCCATAGAGTCACAAAGAGTTGGACATGACTAAATGACTGAGCAACAACAAATGCTTTGATGAACATGTGTGTTACATGCACTGCATGTGAATGATATATGTGTGTGCATACATACCTATATTTATGTATTTATGTACAGAAAGATATTGTATACATATGTATGTGTGCATGTTTATGTATGTACATATTGATTCTGCTCTTCCTCACTGATACTGATAACAGAGTTAACAGACTCCAACCTGATGATCCAAATTACTGTGAGAAGATAGTAGAAAAGGCAATGAGAAGGGACAGAAGTGCTCAAAGGATAGAGTAGGGTAGCTCGTTACTCACAGGTATGCAAGCATACAGGTCTCTAGCTCTCCAACCCTTCAGTCATACAGGCAAGCATAATGGTGGTATAGGTGTATAGTGGCATGCAAACCCAATCAAGAGCCCAGATTTCTGCATCTCTGCCCTTATATCTGATTGTTTTTGCTGGCCAGATTCCCACAGGTCGCACAAGGACCAAGTAGAGGGGAAACCTTAGGGGCAGCAGGTGGCTTGACTGTGACTCCCATTATTGATCACACGGGCATTGTAATTAGGAAATTTTGCTAACCTTGCATGCCTGGATTAGATAAAGTTGATTATGATCAGGAGAGCCTTTCATTCTTATCTAAATGAAGCTGACTAAAGCACTTACTTGGTACATAGGAACTTCCCTGCATAGAAGTAGGTCAACCAGTGGTCAAACATTGAGTCACTTCTGTCAGCTCAGGCTAAGCAATAGGCCAATCCTCACAGTTACATCTCATGCTGGTTGGAAGAGATTGTGGGGAAAGTGTCACTTTGTAGTCATTTTGTCTCAGTGGTTAGAACACTTGGTCTTATTCGATCAATCCCATCAAGCTTAGTCAAGATTCTTCCATTGGCAGATGTTTCAATATTGTGTAATAAATTTTGCCATTTAAGTGAGGTAGAAGTAACTTTGAAATATTCATGAGGGATATATGAGTAAATCTGAATGTGGTTCCAATACCTGTTGCATACCATAGAGGGTATCACAGCAGCTACTTGGTATTATGGACAGAACATTGAACTTAGAGTCAGTAAGGCCAGAATTTTAATTGCCCCTTAGACAAATAATAGCTATATGATCCTGGGGAAGTCATTTAACTCTCTCAGTCCAGGTATTCTCATCTATGAAATGTAGTTAATAATAGCACTTACCACACAAGGACATTCTGAGAGTCAAATGATTACAAAAAATGTGACGTGCTTTGCAAACCTTTCAGTTCTATTTAACATAAGCTATTATTCATTAATGAGAGGTAGATAGGATTGGCCTTGAAAGCTGGGAGAATGAGGTTCAAGTCCCATTTTTGATGCACACCAGGTGACCCTGAGCTTAACCTTAACCTTTTTTTGTGCCAGGTAATTGGAGAAGACCAGTTGCAGAGAAGGTACTGCCTATGTTGTAGAGTTTTCTTTCCTAGATGTTTCCTACACCAAAGAAATTGTAGTTCTCATTGCAATCATTAGTTTTTATCTCTCTCTCTCTCTCTTTTTGCATGGGGCAATGAGGGTTAAGTGACTTTCCCAGGGTCACACAGCTAGTAAGTGTCAAGTGTCTGAGGTTGGATTTGAACTCAGTTCCTCCTGAATCCAGGGCCAGTGCTTTATCCACTGCGCCACCTAGCTGCCCCCTGGCTCCCTGTCTTTTACATTTCCTTTCTTTGAGGAAGGCACCCTCTTACACACACACACACACACACACACACACACACACACACACACACACACACACACGTACACACATATATCTAAGGATATCTTTCAATGAAAAAAAGTCTAAATTCTTTCTCCTCCATGTCTTCAGGATAAAGGCATCTTCCTGTGAGAGAAAGCGGTAGAGTGAATCAGCTCCCATGTTCTGCTGGTTATAAGAAGTAAAGTGATGTTCAGTAGGTGGAAAGCTCTCTAAGGGAGGTCTCAATTTATTGTCAAGTATTAGGAGAAAAAGTAACTAGATTTCCCAAATTCCTAAGGAAAGACTCACCAATAGGACTTCCATTGGGTGACATATATATGTACATGCAAGTGTATTTTCATACACACACATACATTATATACATATATATATGTGTGTGTGTGTGTGTGTGTGTGTGTGTGTGTGTATAATACATACACATATACAATATGTTTAAGGGGGTTGTAACAAATTGATACCTGTACAGTTAATAAATTGAAAAAATGTTTAAAAAACATATATTCTCAAAACAGACACACAAAATGATCCTAAATGGGCAGTTGGGTGGCTCATTTTATAGAGTGCCACAGACACTCATTACATATGTGACCCTAGGTAAGTCACATAATCCTCAGGTTCCTCATCTGTAAAATGAATTGGAAAAGAAAATGGCAAACCACTCTAGTATCTTTGCCAAGAAAACCCCCAATGAGGTCATGAAGTGCCAGATATGATTGAAACAACTAAACAACAAAAACCTCTCCCAAAAGTCTTCTGCCTTACCTGTACCTAAAAAATAATTTCTTCATAATCAATTGCATAATTGCATGGTAATACCTTATGTAGAGATTTATGGCGAGAAACAGCAAAAGCTAATTTTGCCTCCGAGAAGTACTACCTGTATGAGCCTGGACAGTTCACTTGGCATCCTATGTCTCAGGCAACTCCCTATGATTTATTTAAACAACTAAGATTTGAGAGTTCCCACATCTGGAGACAGATGAAATCATAGATTCTTCCAGTGTCTCCATACTTTAGACAGTTATTTGTCTAGCACAATGGCTAGGCTACAAGGGCTGGTGTCTTACACCAATTACTGTTCATTTGCTATTGTTTTTCTTGTCATTCTGGTTTGCTATTTGCCCCTCCCAAAGGGAAAGTTAAATAAATGTGTGAGTGCACTAGGAATAAAAATAGAAAAGGAAGACAACCTTTGCCCTCAAGGAACTCTCAGTCTAATGGGAGAGGGCAACACCCATAAGAGGTTTCAGCTATAAATCAAATTGAAAGGTCCCATAACTCTTAGAGTGCATCAGCAAAACTGATTTCAATAAATCCTCTTTAATGTCATTTATACTAATATAATCATTTTGATTTCTGATGCTGAGCCACTTGAAAGTGTCAAACACTTTGGTGGTATGAACTTTCTCATTTGTTTCGTCAGTAACTGGGGCTACTGAGCAAGTTGGACTGTAGCTGTTGCCAGCTTAGACCTTCACTCCTGTTGCTTTCTAGGATGATGATGGCAAGATCTGAGCTGGAAAGAGGACTGGTGGTTTGGGGTTGCTACCTATGGAGATGCATTATGGGCTCAGAATCGAAGTGCTCTCCCCTGCAAGGAAAAAAGCAAACATGGCACACAATGTTCAAAGATGATTTCTGTGCAGAATAGTTGGTTTATTCCCATGCAGGAAATGGAATGTTGAGCAATAAAGAATTATAGAGCAGTTAAAACAGAAACTAGTAACTTAGAATTACTAATAAAATCAGTAGGGAGACTAATATTCAATCACCGTTGGGACATAAACAGTTTGTTTTTTGTTTTGTTTTGTTTTTGTTTTTGTTTTTGCAAGACTGGAAATTAGCCAATTCACATTTCACTTCCATTGAACAAAGTATGATGAAACATCAAATGATATTTCCTTTCCCAGGCTTCCCTCTCTAATGCTAACACTTTCCTTGTCACAAGCCCAATACTGTCACTGCTACTGCTACTGCTACCACTGTAACTCCTCTGGTAGATGCTTCTTTTGTCACCTTTCAGAATCTTTCAAGATTTACAAGGTCAACACTAGAGGAAAATGAGCCCAAGCAGAGACAAAGCAGCAAGGACCCTCCAGTACAAGACCACCTAAAAGCGTCCACAATTCCCATAGAGTTGTAAAGTTGCTATCTGTACGGTGGCGAAGATTCTAGCTATACTGTCTAAAAATCTAATGAGTGTTCACCAATAAATTAGAAGCTTTAGCAAGAGTTTAGACTTTTAAGCATTTATTAAGAAGCATAAGAATTTGGTGAAGAGAGAGAGAGAGAGAGAGGCCTAGATTCAACTATCTATCTCAGGAAGCCAGCGTCTCCTGCTCCACTCCCCCCTGAGGTCCTGGTGAAAGAGAGAGAGAGAGAGAGTGAGCCTCGCCCCTTCTTCGTCCCACAAGCCTCCTGTGAAACCAGGAATATCCCATCTACATGCACACACAGTTCCAAGCTAATTGGCTGGTAACTTTGATCAACAGTACAAGCAAACAAGGAAATGAACTTCCAAGCCACATGGCTTGCCCTCAGACGCCTTCTCCTCACGGTGGAGCTTTCCTACAGTAACTCTCCAGCAGGGGGCGTCACTCTAATTGTCACAGAGTGGGAATTTAGAGAGTGAGCCCCAGTCCCACCTTTATGTCAGGGCCAGAAAAGATGCTCCCTTTCTTCTTCCCCATCTCCCATTGGAGTTCCACTGTGTTTTCTTTTTTATTGTCTTTTTAATTTATGGAATAAAACAACAATTTCCACAACATGGTACAATAAAAAAGATGATTGCACACAAAATTGCAAATCTGCTAGGCACAACTTGCTATTTCTTTCAAATATAAAACAAATTTATCATGTAATTTTCTTTTTTTCCTTTTTTAACCCTTCCACCAAAGAAATGGCTACCATTAGACATAAATAGGTGTGTATATGTACACACACACATATACATATATACACATATACATATGTATGTATAGTATATATGTATATATGTGTGTATATATATATATAATTAAAATTATTCTATAAATACTTCTATCTATCAGTTCATTCTCTGGATGCAGATAGTATTTTTCTTCATATGTCCTTTATCATTAATTTAGATATTTATAATAGTCAGAATAACTTATTCACTCAAAGTCGTTCTTAAAACAATATTGCTGTTACTCTATAAAATGCTCTCTTGGTTCTGCTCCCATTGGAGTTCCATTGTGTTTTCTTGAGAGCTGCCTCCAAGAAATCTGCCAGCCAGAAACTGTTTCAGAGTCTACTGTGTGTAGCACTCTGGGTAATCAACCTTTCTGGCTCATCAACCAATGTGGGGAACTCAGTCTAGTGATGAGTCATACATGGCCAAAATAAGGCAGAAGATGACTTTGAATTGTCAAGTTTATATGAGGTCAGCTTGGGGAAGGTAAGTAATATCTGCCCATGATACAATGTTTGGAGTCCTAAACATCCCCCCTCCCCCCCACCCCCACCCAACTGCATTGTAAAATACTGGGAAAGGATCTCATTGTAGGCATCTCTGAATTATCCACAACCCCCAGCACAGTGCACTAATATTCAAACACTCAAAAACTCAAAAAGGATTGGAAGTTTCCTTCACTGATATAGATTATAATCCATCCCTGCCAACTCATCCTGAGCTACTCCTATCCATATTCTTCAATAAGTTTGTCATATGGAAGTCTAACCACATACTAAAGGGTTTCTTTATTTTCTCCTGATATTCAGAGAGGCCCAATGGAACAGTGGTGGCTCACCTGTGATCCCTTGCCCTCATCCTTGCCACATACCCAGATGCTTTTCTCTTCTTACCATACAATTACTTGGCTGAAATATTTTTATTATTCTATTCAATTCTTCTTCTCATTTCTTCATTGGTTAGATGTTGTGGCAATATTCAGTGAATGATTTTGTTGAATTTTTTAAAAGGAACAGAGGACAAAGGAAAAACAATAAGGGAAAAAAAGTGAAATGTCAATATTTTAGGGATTGGGAGTGAGTCATAGAAACTCCCCCCTAAAAAATAAAAAAAAAGAACTCAAGGAAGATGTCACATCATAACTAGAAAGACATGTCTCAATATTACATGCAAGTTTATTCCAAGCATCCACAATACTAATGGGATGGTGTGGAACAGTGTAAGTAAAGAGAATGAACTGGAGGAGGAGATGCATTTGTGATTGATAAAACTGGAAGCTATCGCCTTGAAAGAGAAAGGGAATTAAAGATCTAAAATACATACATACACACATAAATATGTGTGTATACACATATAAATATACATGTGTGCACATACATTACATATATATGTATGTATTGCATATCTTATATTGAAATATATACATATGTATTGAAATATATGGATACACACTTTTCTCCAATCCCAACTGGCAAAAAAAAAATAGCACATAAAAAGCATAGGGGAATGTTCTCATATATTTTTACTTGGATTACTATATATCATTTTAAGCATCAAAGGTACCAAATGATTCACATTCAACCCTAAATTAGCTTAAGGCTGATTATCAACTAGAACCACTGAAAAACCAAGTATACAAGTTGCACTAACTTTTTATCCCAAAGGTTAATTACATTGAATAGAGAGAATTTTCCATTTCTAAAATAGAGGAAAATATATAAAAATCAAAAAAAGTCAAAAAGGAATGCAGGCTCTTGTAGTCCTTTTTAAATCTTTAAGAGAAGAAAAGTGAACTAGGGATCTTGCAAAGAAAAATGTGCTCCAAATAGAAGGAATAGTGAGTGCAAAAAATGAATTGAAAGATTATTAGCTGGGTCTCATCTTTGAAAAGTACTTACTGAAAAAACTCTACTGTGTTTCCAAGTTCTTCACTAAAATGTCATGTACCTCATGTCTTGGTCTGCCTTTTCCCTCCTCTCTCAAAGAAACTGACAAGCATCCACTCAACTCTCTTCTAGCATCATGTCAGGTAAAAACAGTACTACTACCTACTCACATGTTAATATCCTGATAGCACAAATTTAATTTGTCCCTGATTTCTACACAGTGTGAAGTGATTGTCATGTGGTACATACCTATCCATATAAACAAAATGGGGATTCATTACCATAGCAACAGAGAATGTGACTTTGATCAGCTCCAATGATTATTTGTGGTCACATGCCTTTTTCAGTTACCAAAAATTGTAAGTAAGGTCTGATTCTAACCAATTTTTTTTCAACCTCTGTGTCTCTGGAGGAAAGAGGCAACTGGAGTGTGACAGGAGGGCCAGGGAGCTGCATTCTTGTGAAGAAGACAGGGTGAGGTGCTTGGTGGATGGGTAATTGGTGTGGAGCTCAGTAGCTGAAGATGCAGCTTGTTCATCTTCCGCATCATCGTTTGGTGTATGAGTCTCGTCCAGCAACCAATAAAGAAAGGTTGTTTCCTTTTTTTTTCTTTTGTGGCAGATGTAGGTGATATTTAAGGTTGCATGTGCAGGTGTTTTGGGGGTTGATTTGTGTGGGTTGAGGAGAGGTGGTAGCCTGTAGTTTGACAGAAGAGGAGAAAAAATCTGAACAATGTGTTGAAAAAGACTACAGTCTGAGCTACACAGGACCAGCTGTTTTTCCTAATTAGAATAACAAAAATAGCACATGCTAAAATGTTTTTTTTTCTCAAAAGCAATGAATGCTCTAGGAACTATAAGGAATGAGCTTTAAAATCCATTTAAATGGAGGAACATTTCAGGAACCATATGGAGAAGAAACAGAAAAGGAGAAATAGTGTTAGATTGTAGGCTGATTTTTTGGAAAGACAATAAATCAAAGTCATTTCCTTGTTTTTCTGAACATTTAATAGGAAGTGTTTTTAATCATGTTGAAATTTGAGGGGAAAAAATGTCACTATTGCTCTCTTTTTCCAAGATAATATGTGGAGGCATGAATTCTACCTCAAACCAAGGGTGGCATGTAGGCACTGAACGGCCATGCATATGTTCTATCATACATATTGCATGTCTCATCCCCTAGTATTCTCACTTTGTCTCTGAAGCAATAAAAAGTCATTCAAAAACTTTCAGTGTAGGAATGCCATTTGTGACAAGTAGAGCATTCTGGACATCTGCACTGTTAGAGCACTTATAATAAAGTCACATGGCCATGGGGAAATTTCACAGAATTAAAATCACAGTAATTTGCCAAGGTGTATAACTAGTTTGTTTTCAGCTGTTCATCTCATGAATAATTATCAAGCAGGAATATCCTAAAGCTAGCACAAGCTGTCACTTAACCAAAATATTCAATATTTAACATGGAATTTAGAATTTCATAAATGAAAATAATTACTGTAAAAGCAAAATAGAGTGTGCCATGTGTGGAGCTAAGTGCCGGAATGCATAGGATTCAATGGGACAACTCAGATTCCGAAACACCACAAACCAATAAGCCATTTTGTGCGAGTCGAATAAGAAGCAAAGAGAACAGGGAACAATTGGATTTCAGCCATTTTCAAGCACAACTCCTTCTGCATGATGGTCTTCAGCACTTTAAGAGCTGATTCTTAGTGCAAAGTGGAAAAGGGAACATTGCTTCTGCATATTGATTGTGGCTGACTACAATGGCGTTAAAATCTTTATTAGAGCTTAAATAGTGTTTGAAAACAGACACCATTACTCTGACTAATTCGTTACAGTTTCAAATATAGAAGAGAGTATGACTAAACATCCTGGCCTTAATTTCTCAAGTGAATTTCTGACTGAAATTTAAGAAATCTCATAAAAATTTTGAAGATCTATATCTTCAAAAGTTAAATGTTTAATATATACATATGTATATATGTTAGATATTTTTTTTCTTAAGTATTGAGATTTTTCAGTTGTATGGGATACCAAATGGTCATTTTGTTTATTTCAATATTTCCTTCTTATAAATGATACATTATACCAAATGGAGACTTTTGCAAAAGTTTCTAAAAATTGCTTTAAAAATAATGTTTATTTTAACATGTTCCATCAATTAAGATACATAATTTCAGCTACAGCTTTTAATGTTTCTTTTTTCTGCTCTTAAGTTAGCAGAAGACTTTCAACATATTTCCTATAATATTTATTTTAGTTGAGTGATGGCTAAATTATATTGGACAGGAAACTCTGTGAACATCAGAAGCAAAGCAGCCTAACTGAATTGTGGGTAATGGGTAGAAATCTCTATGGAAAACAAATAATATCTTCACTTGGCTAATATTATATTGTTCCTCAAATAGAACAATACTATTTTCTCCAAAACATTAGGGAAATAATGTTACTTTGTCTGTCTTGTGATTTATTTTAATCACACTTATGTGCAATAGATAAAAGAAATATGTTCAACTGAATTAGGACTTATTGCAAGTATAACAGAGGTACAAATGGCTCCATTTTATCTGGTAGACTTATCATGGGCTATGATACAATTACGGGGTTTTCTTGATAAGGAGGAAGATTAGTCTAGTGGAAAGATAACTGGATGTCAGAAGACAAAATTTTTTTTTTTGGCTGAATCCTCATTTTATCAAAGACCATATCACCCTCTTCAAATCATCTCCTCCTCCTTAGTTTCCCCATTAATATATTTGAGGCTCTCTCAAGAATAAGTTTAAATATTCACAAGGTTCTCTGTGTTTACCCCCATAAACAGGTAATATGTAATAATGCAATAAATCCACTTGATTATGAGCCACATACATACATGGCAATTTAAACCATGGTAAATGCAGACATACGAGTATAGAAAATAGAATTGTTTTGCTCTTGCAACTGTGATTACATTACTGTTAAATCATGTGTGTACACTTATAAGACAGGGTAAAGTAGAAGAGCCAGGAAATCTCAAAACTAAATTTCTAGACATTCTGCCCTTTAGCTACTTCCCCTCCCATACCATGATTCCAGAATCCACATACCTCAACATCCTAGCAAATTGACCCACTGTTAACAGCCCTTTATACTATACATGGTATCCCATTTATATAATAACATAGATCATATACTGTGCCTTGCCAGGCTAGCTTATGAATGATCAATTTCTTAGCTGTCCCTTATATTTCTGCAGTCCCAAAACAAAGATATATTAAGGGATGCAGCTTATTGTAGGAGTCATTCCTTGTGGTGCAATGAAGAAGAATCTTCTGATGATTTATTTAATCATGTTAAATAGAGGGAGGATGAACAAAAGCACTAAGAATAACCCCCAAAATGGCTCGTGCAGGTGGGGGAAAGGGCTTGGAAAGCAGCAGCAATATAAGATATAGGAGAAATGTGACATAAACTCTTAACTTTAGAACAGAGTTAATATGACTTGGGAAAAATTCATAGCAAGTCAAACAAACTAAAAATCATATAATTTTAGAGCTGGGAGCAACAAGGAAGTAACTAAAGTCTAAGCATACAAAGAATGTTAATGGCACTGTTTTTTAAAATTATTAATACCTTGTTATAGTCCCCAAATAAAAAACATTATATTAAAATATCTATTCATATATAAATAAAGATAGATGAATAAAAGATGCCTAAAATATACATGAGTGTATAAATACAAGTTATTTTAATGTATACAATAGGGAATATTTTATAGTGCTTTAAAGTTTGCAAAATAATTTGTGTGTGTGTGTGTGTGTGTGTGTACTCACTTAATCTTCACAGCAACACTGTGAGGTAGGTACTATTATTATCCCATTTTTTAGATGAGGAAAATGAGGCTGAGAAAGGTTTAATCACTAGCCCATATTCACACAGCTCATAGATATTTTAGTTAGGATTTAAAAACAAGTCATCAAAAATAAGTCTCATAGAGTGGCCCAAAGAACAACTACTATGCTTTTTCTGGTCTAAATTATATTAAAATTTTCAACAAATATTTTTGGAGCCTCTACTGTATTATCAGTATTGGGGATACAAAAAGAAAAATGACATGGCCCTTGCCCTTGAGAATTTTACAATAATATAACACAGGGCA
This sequence comes from Dromiciops gliroides, assembly GCF_019393635.1. Classification (NCBI taxonomy): domain Eukaryota; kingdom Metazoa; phylum Chordata; class Mammalia; order Microbiotheria; family Microbiotheriidae; genus Dromiciops; species Dromiciops gliroides. The sequence goes on from NC_057862.1 coordinate 589,436,781, forward strand.
AAATTTTTGACATAATTAGCAACACACACGCAACTAAAAAACACAACTAAAAAAAAAAAAAGAGTAAAACAGAGGTCCAGAAAAGGCTCTAAGAGAATTTTGTGAAGGGAAAGATCTTTTCTAGATGGGAGGAGGGGAAGAGACATGTGAGGGAAATAGGTGGTACCAGAGATGGGCCTTAAAGGAAAAACAGATTTCAAGAGATGGAGATGGCAGAGTTTATTTCAGGCCTTAGGAATCTGTGTGACAAGAGAGGGCCAGATGACAAGAGACAGACAAGAATGCAGTCTGCTAGATGAAGTCCATGAAAAGAAGAATGATGGAACAAAGCTGGGCATCTAGATTAGAGCCAGATTGGGGAAAACCTTGAATGCCAATCATGAATTCATCATGAACCATCAAATATCCCAAATGTTAAACAGAAAATTATTGTGATATGAAGATGATGTTAGCACAATTAGGTACCACTAAGATGTGGGATGAGTTTTCATCATTCTTTGTTGAAAATTAAATTACCTTCATATTGAAAAATTCCACCAACATTTAATGATGTTTTCACCTAAAACATATGAGAAATGAATATATATACTCCAACTTTAAGTAGAGGAACAAACATTAAAATCAAAGCTTAGGTTTTGACTCATGCACTAAGGGCTACTTTTGGAGCTTGGGCTGAGCCCTTTGAGACTATTCATTCAAAAAACAACCATCATAACCCAAGTAATTCTATTTAGTCCAAAAAAAAAAATAGGAACTTACAAAGTATTGGCCTTGATTGAAACATTGTGCTGGATGCTGATTCTTAAGCTTCAAACTCACTGCCCTCAAGGAGTTTGCATTCTGCTAGGTAATATGCAAACAGATAAGTGAAATCAAGACAACTCATGGAGAGAGAACTAAGAGATAGGGGAAATTAACAAAGATGATTCCTATAGGAGATTTCACCTAAGCTGGATCTTAAAGGAAGATGATGGTTCTACAAGGAAGAAGAGGAGTACATCTTATTCAAAAGTATGGAGAGTAGAAATAGACTGCTGAGTTCAGGGAACAACAAATAGGAGTCTAATCTGACTAGAATGTGACATGCATGAAGCAAAGCAAAGTATTCTAAACCTGGAAAGGTAGAATGGAGTCAGATTTTGAAAGTTATTAACTGCTAAGTAGGGAGATTCAGATCTTATCCTATAGAACTACAAGGAGTGCTTGAACATATTTGAACAAGAAGTGACAAGTTCAGGGGCAGCTAGGTGGCACAGTGGATAGAGCACTGGTCCTGGATTCAGGAGGGCCTGAGTTCAAATCCAGCCTCAGACACTTAACACTTACTAGCTGTGTGACCCTGGACAAGTCACTTAACCCCAATTGCCTCACGAAGAAGAAGAAGAAGAAGAAGAAGAAGAAGAAGAAGAAGAAGAAGAAGAAGAAGAAGAAGAAGAAGAAGAAGAAGAAGAAGAAACAAGTTGAAATCCTAATTTAGGAAAACCATTTTGATAACTGTGAGGAGGACTGATTAGACAAAGGAGAGATTGGAAGCTTAGATACCAAATAGGAGGACATTGTAAGAGCCTAGTTCAGTGGTTAGCAAAATTTGTTGTTATACCCTTATCAGTGAAAAAAAAAAGTTAAGACCAAATAAATGTAAAAGTATTTTGAATTATATACATATGTTGATGTACTACTACATATATTATGAAACTTACACAGAAAAATCTTTTAAAAGGATGAGAGAAATAAGAAATTATCAATATTTTAAAATGTTTTATTTCACTTAATCAAGACAATACTTTTTGCTCTTGCTAAAATATTACTAATTATTATGCATCATTGCTGTTAATATTTATTTATTATTAATAATAATTATTTTAGTGACAGTTATGTGATTAAGTATATTCCATAGCATTTTAAAGGATAAATGTGTGATGGAGAAAGGGAAAGATTTATACATAATATAGTTTGTTAGTAATTAATTTTTCAATTAATTTGATCACTGTTAGCTAGCCAAGCAGGTGAGTTTATTTTTAGATACTTTTTATTGAAAGATATACAATACACCAATCAAATAACAATGAGTCAAAACAGTCCGGGAACATAATAGCTTTTCAGCAGGAGTCATGTTTCTCTGAGTAGCTTCACCAATGCAAAAAAAAAAGAGGAAATAAATTGTTTCTGATTTCAAATAGGCACAAAGTTTTCAATATGAACTCATTCTTTCTCTAGGTGGGCCTGCTTAATGGGTATCATATGTTAATGTCCTATTCTTGCTTAAATAGTTGAGTTGTGACTTTGTATGAGCTTGTGGGACAAAGAAGCCAGTTTACTTGAATTTTAGACTTCAATTTTGTATAAGGCTATAAAGTTGGGTTGGGTCCAGACTGTGATGGCCTTTAAATGTTAAACAGAGGAGTTTATCTATTGGATCACTAGGGAGTCACTGGATGTTCAGGTCCATGCTTCTAGGGAAATCATTTACACAAATGAGTAGAGAAGTGAGGTATTGGAGGCATAGAAACCGATTAGGAGATAATTACAATAACTCAGGAAAGATAGAAGGAAGGGCACAAAGATATGAGATGTTGTAGAGAAAAGAAATGAGACTTTAAAGACTGTGAACCTTTGAGAGTAGAAAGATGATGTTACCCTTGACAGAAATTGGGAAGTTTGGAGGAGTTATGGGTTTGTTTGAGGGGGAGGGGGAGATAATCCAATGAGAACTGTGATGATCATGATCCATCCATGCCTGTTCATCCTGTGTGACTCAGTTTGCCTCATCCAAATCAAAAAAAAAGGGGGGGGAGAGGGAGTGCCACGGCTTTTATTGTTAGGCTATAACATGACTGGATTTAACTGGATTTTACTTATAATTGCCCTAAGGGCTTGATGTCCATAAGAAGGAGAGGAGAGGAATTGTGTGCCATAGTGGGAAAGGGTGGAATAAGTGAATGTTGGCTGATATGGAGAGAAGGGTAGTCTGTTTGTGTTGGAGATAAGATCCATAATTAAATTATCTTGGATAATTCTTCCCATTCTCTAAATGGTTGATATTACATCCTTAGGGGCATGCCATTACCCCAACTTTGGATACCACTGCTCTAGATAACCCAATTCAAAATAATCACAAATCTCATATCTAGGGGGAAAACCAACAGGACTCTATAGAGCTAGGAGTCAATGTTTCCTACTGTTATCTTATGATGAATGAAGCCTTCAAAATTTGATTGGCCTTCAAATATAAAGCTACTTTTCTACTGAATGGCCAAAGAAGAAACTTCTTTGTTTGTATTAGCTATGCCTAGCACCAGGAAATAATGCAAAGTCAATGCAAGGTGAAATTGTGAAGTTTGCCAAAATTTACCAGGACCTCATTCTCTATTTTCTGTATACATTTTTCCCTCACCACAGCCATGACTTGCCTTTTGTCTCTGGGTCCTCCCACAGAGATAGTCTCAAAAAAGCATTTGATAATCATTTAAATCAAAGTGTTTGCCTGAGAGGCATTTACTTGTAAACCTAATCTCCATATGTGAAATAATAGATGTTGCCTTGTGAAAGGAATTCCAGCATATGTAAAAAAGTGATGAAATATTCTAGAGGAGGTATCCAGCATATGTAACAAAGTTCATTCTTGTTAAAAATAAATCCTGGGGCAGCTAGGTTGCACAGTGGATAGAGCGGAGTCAGGAGTACCTGAGTTCAAATCTGGCCTCAGACACTTAACATTTACTAGCTGTGTGACCCTGGGCAAGTCACTTAACCCCAATTGCAAAAGCATTTGATAATCATTTAAATCAAAGTGTTTCCCTGAGGGGCATTTACTTGTAAACCTAATCTTCATATGTGAAATAATAGATGTTGCCTTGTGAAAGGAATTCCAGCATATGTAAAAAAGTGATGAAATATTCTAGAGGAGGTATCCCCAAACTTGTACCAGTCAGACAGTCAGTTGAGAAAAGCAATGGATTTATGTTCAGAGGAACTGGATTTGAAATTTCCTTTGCCATATACCACCCTTGTAACTGAAGGCAAGACATTTTACCTAGGAACCTCAGTTTCCTTATATATAAGTTGAGGGTTTGGGTGATAGCTAAGGTGCTTTCTATCTCTAAATCTAAGCTTCTATGGTTACATTCTGCCAAGACTGTATATTAAATGAATCTAAAAATATTTCAAAGAACACATACACATCCTCACACTGAAAACACTAGGAAAACGTGGATTGACTTTTCCCTCTCACCTAATCATTTCTCTTTTCTATGTCTGCACCACCCCAATTTGACTTTTGTGCCTTATAGAACCCTTTTCTCCCCAAAGTGTAAATGGTGCCAACAGTAGGTAGCACACTGAACCATTAGTTTCAGCAAGGAGGTCCCCATCACTGGGCAATAAAGTTCCAGAAAAGAGATGGGAATCCCAACTCAATGTCCTTGACCCCTGATCAGACAAGAAAGGGGACATGTAACCTCTTAATGCATACATTTTCTATTATTTTAGCAAAATGAAGAAATATTTCTCTTATCAGTATGTCCTCCACTTAATAATACAAACAGATCATTTATTATTCACTCAGTGCTAGGGATCTCATCTCTCTCTTCCCTACCATGTCTGTGGTATCCCACATGAGTTTCTTAGCCTTATTTATGGCCCCACTTGGCCATCCTCCCACTCCCATCCTTGCTTATGCTTCCCTCCTTACCCACATATTCCATGCTCTCAGAGCCATGGTCTTTATCTTTTCCAAGGTAAAAATGAGCTAATGTGATAACCTCATTATATGTGCTAACAGATGATGGCTACAGAATCTTTACAGGTCCCTCCTCAGAGTTCCATTATTATAAGGACCTTGTGGAGACAATTAACAATTACTTGATTTTATTTCTATTATATTGTATGCATTGATATGCATTTAAATAATAAAAATAAAGAAACCATTGCCGATAGGTTTTAATCACCTTTGCACCTCACGTCATCACCACTTGCCGACGCCTACATGGGCCTGGAAAAATTATAATGATTGGGAACCTAGTGAAGGCATTCATGTGACTGTCAGAGCGGCCAGACAATTGGTTGGGGGCTGTGTGGGGTTTCTGGGAACGGGGAGAAGTCACCATTCTAGCTGGAAGCTGGAAGGCAACAGGAGCTCTGCTGTGTATTCTCAGCTGATTCCTGGGTGGTGGTATTTTTCAGGTTGTATAATTTCCCTTTCCCCATTTTATTTCCTTTCCCTTGATCCTACTGATCCTGTTTGTGATTTTTTTTTTTAAGTTCATTCTTGTTCAAAATAAATCCTAGGGCAGCTAGGTGGCGCAGTGGATAGAGCACCGGCCCTGGAGTCAGGAGAACCTGAGTTCAAATCTGGCCTCAGACACTTAACATTTACTAGCTGTGTGACCCTGGGCAAGTCACTTAACCCCAATTGCCTCACTAAAAATAAATAAATAAATAGATAGATAGATAGATAGATAGATAGATAGATAGATAGATAGATAGATAGATAGATAGATAAATAAATCCTGTTCTGTTTTGAGGAAGGCTGCCGGTCTCCTTCCTTGCCCCAATATTGCAGCAAGCTGCTTAGCTAACACTACCCAATTAAAAATTGGTCCCCATATATGTGTGTGTATGTATATATATATATATATATATATATATATATATATATATATATATATATATATATATATAAATAAATGTATATACATATGTGTCTCCTTGCATGCTTACCTATATGTGTATATGTGTATGTATATGTATATGTAAATATGTGTCCATAGTATTGCAGAAGTCTTAGTGCAGTTTAAAACCACTCTGTTTATATACATAAATGTGTATATGTGTAGATGCATGTGCAATAATGGTGATTTAGCAGGTTATACAGATATTCTGCTACTTATATGTAGAACATATGAACATGCTTTTTTCAAAAGTCATATTCTAAGAATATTAAAATAAACGTGTGTTGTTTTTAAAATTTAGATCTGCAAAGTACCCTAGAGATCACTTAGTACAACTCCTTCATTTTACAGATGAGAAATTGATGTCCAGAAAGGCCCCTCACAGCCATAAGATTGAGCCCAGATTCAAACTTAAGCCTCCTGATTTGTATAGTGTTCATTTCAATAATCCATGTTTCTTTAGATTGCCAAGCCCCATCTGGGAATAGGCACTCCCTGATGGAACTTCAAATCTGGCTGAAGGATGTGGCCAGGAAGTTTGATGCAGATGCTGAAAGATTATGGACTAATATAGATTATCTGTTCTTTAAAGGGATAAGAGATTGCCTTAACCAGTTACTGTTCCTTTTCCCCAGAGAGTTGTACTTTAGGGGATGGAAACAGCCACGTAATTTTGGCCTTCCTCAAAATAAAAGACCTCAGAAAGCCTGAGAGACCATGTCTATATGCACATACACAAATAATCTCCCCCACTATACTGTAATTTCTTTGAGGCAGTGATTAAGTCTTAAGATTTCTTTGTGGGGCAGCTAGGTGGCGCAGTGGATAGAGCACTGGCCCTGGAGTCAGGAGTACCTGAGTTCAAATCTGGCCTCAGACACTTAACACTTACTAGCTGTGTGACCCTAGGCAAGTCACTTAACCCCAATTGCCTCACTAAAAAAAAAAAAAAAAAAGATTTCTTTGTGTACTATATAGTTCCTTGAACACTAGGAACACAATAAACCAACAGATAAATATTCCAGTTATAATTTTTATTATAGCTAACATTCATATAATTCTTTAAGGTTTACAAAACACTTTACAAATACTATCTTGTTTTATCCTCACAATAACCCTGGGGGGTAGGTGCCATTGTTATTCCCATTTTATAGATGAGAAAAGTAAGGCAGGTAGAGTATAAGTGAATTTTCCAGGTTCCCCCAGAGAGTAAGTGTGTGAGGAATGATTTGAAATCAGGTCTTCTGGACTCCAGGTCTAGCACTCTATCCATTGTACCAATGAGTCATTCACTAGCATTCCTTAAGCATTTACTACATACCAAGTACTGAGCTAAACTCTGACAATATAAATTCAGATAGAAAGACAGTCCCTGCCCCTAAGGAGCGGACAACACATAAAAGTAAGCTGAAAAAGAGGGTGAGGAGAAAAAGGTACCTGGAGAAGAGACCTGGTAGAGGAAGTTCTGGGTACAGCCTAAACTTTATCTGACTCCCTTACTCAAAGACCATCAGTGGATATCCATTACCTTTGGAAGAAATCTATAGTTTACACCTTAGCATTCAAGGCCCTACACAATAATAAAACTACTCAAAACAAAGACTCTATTCAAACTCAACTGGTCTAATCACTGTCCCCAAAATATACCCTTTGACTTTTCCCACCTTGGTGCTTTTACCTAAGGTGTACCCTAACTTCTCTATCTGATATTACCTGTTCCCTTTGTACCTATCTAAATCCTGACCATCTTTCAAGTCTCTACTAAAATCTAATTTGTGATAATCTTCCTGCTCATCATAATTATCTAAATACCTATGGTAAATCTAATCTTCATAATTTCTTCAACCCTTATTCTGTATAGCGTTGCACTGTTTATCTTTTCACATGTACATGAATGTTTCACTCCCAAACAGACTTTAAGCCCCTTGAAGGGAGATGCTAAGCCTTCTTTGCATCTTGGATAGCATTTTGCACATATTAGGCCCACATAATAAATACCAATAAATACCTTCTGCTAGGTTCATTGATTTCTTTTTTTTAAGTTTAGGATAAAACAGTGAAATTTCTACTGTTTTCTAAAGCAATTTTGATCCTTAAGGTTCTGCCAGTTCTTAAATTAAATGTGTATATTCCTAAGAAGCACTATGCAATTTCATCGACCCAAATGAACATTTAAACTGGGATAAATTACAATAAAATAGTGTAGTACTTTCTTGCCACATGATTGCAGGGATACTATTATACTAATAAATAAAAAAGGATATGATAAACTGTTTTCAATTATGTACTATTTGGAACTATATTAAATATTCTAATAAGAAGAGAAAATGGTGAGATAAAAATGTTTATAGAGAAATGCTGCAGAATAAACATTTAATGAAAGAAAGCTTCAGAGTCAAGGCATTTTTTTTTCTCTTTCATTTTGTTTTTCTCAAAAGCAACCCCTCTCCCCTTCCCCCATAACAGGGGACCAATAACCATGCAAAGAGGATAACATGTGAAGGATCAATTCAACACCAGGGCAGACACTCATGCTGTGTGCCTGCATCATTTATTGGAAGACACTTAAAAAAATACTGACCGAAGAACAAATACTTCCTATAATGCTGGAAGTTCAATCACTATATTATCATGTAATTTGCTTCATCATACTAAAGGCTACACTGTACAGTTGTCTTCCTCAATGATGCAGTATGCCTTTTACCTTCAAAACCTATTCCGATGAGCAAATCATGTTAGAGAGGTATCCCTGCCTTATCCCTTTGCTCCTGTTGCCTAGGATCTGGAGAACCACTTTGTAGTTTCAATGGCAATGACTACCTTGCACACAGTTTTACCAATATGCTATCTCCACTTCATATGTTCTTATTGAATTAGAGCATTAAGATATAAGTTTTTAGCTGCCTTTCCTAGTCACTTAAAAGATTTGCTGGGCACACACATATGTATGTATGTGTGTATGTGTGTATGTATGTATGTATGTGCATACACACACACACACACATATATATATACATATATTTTTTTTTCTGAAGAATCCTTCTCTCTCTCTCTCTCTCTCTTTTTTTAACCACAAGGTGGCATCTTCTTATTTTGGTATAAACCAATGAATATTTACATAATTTGAATAATTCCATACACCTGTATTTTTTAAAAAACACTTTTTTTTAATCACCACCATTTAACAGCTGTACAAATACCCAGAAAAACTGCTATCTTTAACCTAACTGAAACTGAGAGGGATTTGTGAATACCTGGAATAAGCAGAATCTTGAATCTCTAACAGAACAACGAGCTGTTCAGATGGGAAGGTCAATGAACATTGTTTTCTGAATGTTAAACTGATAGCAATTAGTAATGGAGTGCATATAATGTGGCTCATGTCTGTGTGTGTGTGTGTGTGTGTGTCTGTGTGTGAGTAGGTATACACATATTTCTCTTTGGACTAGCCACAAAATAAAGTGCTAACCAAGTTAATCACCTGGCTCCTGAATTAAATTTTACAGCAACCAGACAGCATAAAAGATCACAATAACTTTCATCTACTAGGCTTAATCTAAAACTAAACAGTTATCAAAAAAAGTACAATGATGTAAGCAGTTTTGCTACACTTATAGTTTTTCACAATGAAACCTTTTTAAATCCATTTATATTTTCCTCAGTGGAAAGAACACTGAACTCAAAAGACCCAAGTTTGAGTTCCAGTTCTACTATTTCCTTTTTAGGTAGACTTCTTGGACAAATCACCTAACCTCTCTAGGCTTCAGTTAAATTTAGTGGTTGGAATTCAGAATCTCTTAAGATATCTTTCAACCTAAAATCTAGCATTGTATGACTCTATGGACCTCTCTGGGCCTCTGGTTCCTCATTTATTTAATAAATAGAAATAATAAGAGTTATTTACCTACTTGAGAAGCAAGGAATTCATAAGTGAATAAAAGTATACAGGGAGAGAGAGAGAGAGAGAGAGAGAGAGAGAGAGAGAGAGAGAGAGAGAGAGAGAGAGAGAGAGAGAGAGAGAGAGAGAGAGAGAGAAAACACACTCTTATCAAGTCCTTACTATGTGCCCAGCACTATTCTAAGTGCCAAGGATCCAAATAGAAAAAGTAAAAATAGTCTGTTTTCAAAAAGCTCATATTCTAACTTGGGAAGGTAATTGAAATGTGCTATACTACCAGGCCCAGCTATTTGTGTTATTATCCAAAATAAATGAGGGGGGGCGGGTTGTGTCCATCATATAACTATAAAGTAATGAGTTGAATTTTTAGTGGAGCTTGAGTCATTGCTTGCAAATATGCATCACTCGAAATTTCCTATCTTCCTTCATGTTACCATCTATTTCCAGGCTCACATCTGGTAACAAGGAAACTTTGGGCGAGATATCAAATACTTTACTAAAGAATTGAACAGGGTGGGGCACAAGCTGGACTGCATTTTGACATATTTCACCATTCTATCAAAGATGTGGTGCTATTTTTTTTTTCATTTTCAACTTGTTTTTTATTGAATCCCTTACCAATTGTGGAGTGAGATAGGGGATAAGGATAGGGAGAGAGAATCCATCCTGAATAAGAAAAAATTAAATTAAAAATGGGGCAAATTGCAGGTAGCTGGGTGGTGCAGTGGATAAAGCATCAGCCCTGGATTCAGGAGGACCTGAGTTCAAATCTAACCTCAGACAATTGACACTTACTAGCAGTGTGACTCTGGGCAAGTCACTTAATCTTCATTGCTCCACAAAAAATTGGGCAAATTAAAGAGTACTCCCTCTTCATCCCAAATAGGGGAACTTGGGAAAGAGTAGAGAAAGAAAGCCCCTTAGTCCATCTCCTCAACTCCAAATTGGGAGTGTATTTGTATCTCAGCTTAGCAGCTAGAGAGGAAAGGGTTCTCCCACTTGGTACCAAGCTTCAGTTTGAGGAATGGGGAACATGTAATCAGTACCACCAGGGGGATACCTACATAAAAAGTTTACAAATCCATAAAGGTACTAAAGGACTCTTGTCACTGCCACTATCATCTTGCAGACATTGCACCCTCCCAGGTAGCATACTTTATGCTATTAATGCTGCGCAATTCTTCATCACTAACATGCCACCATTTATTTACACTCACCATGCACCTCTCTATTGCCCTTTGGGTTACCTGAAATTGGAGTTCTTCAGAAACTGTGGTATCTCATGACTTGCCTAAATATGAAACATTGGAAGATGGCAGACTTTTGTTTTTTTCTCTGATGGCTAAGACCAGACAAAGCCTTCCCATGTACCCTCCCAGGTCCTGTAGCATCTGGTAAGGGACCAGAAAGAAGCCATTTCCTATTAGATGTAAAGAATATATAATGTTATTGGAATCTAACAGTCTCTGGAAACAAAATTTTTACAAGAATCATTGGATTTCCAAGCTGGAAAATATTACAGTGGTCCTCTATCCCAGTCTCATCATTTTACCAAGGAAAAAACCATGTTGCTGAAAAACAAAAAGGCTTTATCAACATCACACAGAGAGTTTATGAAAAAGCAAAGAAACTGTACTCAGGATTTCTCACTGTCAACGGTTGCTTTTTCATAAGCCCAAACTAAGACCAAGAAGAAAACCCTAATAAAATGTGTTCATAATCCACCCTATTTCTCATCAGCACACTGTACTTCTTCCTGGAGAGCAATCATGCCTCTCTCTTTGGACACTGCTGCCACACTTCAGTTACTTCCTTCCTCTGTCCCTACAATCCCTCCTATAATTGGTGAATTCCTCCTCACACTTCTATTTTGAAGAAGAAAGGCCCAGACCAACCAACCTTCATTCTCCAGACATCACTACCATGTTCCAATATTTTTAAGTTTTCTCCTTCACTGTTAGAGTAATCTCCTTGATTCCACCTAATCAAAGAAGAAAGTGATTTGATCCTTAAGATTTGTCCTTAAGAAAGCATGGATAGGTGGCAACTAGGTGGCACAGTAGATAAAGCACCAGCCCTAGATTCAGTTCAAATCTGGCCTTAGACACTTGACACTTACTGGCTGTGTGACCCTGGGTAAGTCACTTAATCCTCATTGACCCACAAAAAAAAACCATGGGTAAGGGTAATGTTTTAAGGAATGATAGCAGAAAAGGGTTTTGTTTTGTTTCATTTTTTTCTGCTTTCTTTTGTATTAAGCAGAGGTCCTTTCCTAATATACTCAAATCACACCATGAAGATAAGCACCCATCAGCAAAGCCATGAAGATAAGCACCCATCAGCAAAGCCATATCTGGATTTAATGGACATCAGTAGTTTCTTTCTTGCCTCTTTCAGTATGCCTGGATATGATTTGGGTAAGTTATTTAGTCAGATCTCATTTTCTCCAAACAGAGAATGAAGTCTGTAAAGGCAGTCACATACATACTTCATAGTTATATTCAAAGGCTTAAAATGATAATGATGATGTCTTTGGAGAGTTGTTTAGGTAGAATGTTATGCTAATCCTATATGTTATTTCAATATGTTTTTTTTAAACCAGCTAATTAATAATATTAAGGTATGCGCCGGGGCAGCTAGGTGGCGCAGTGGATAGAGCACCGGCCCTGGATTCAGGAAGACCTGAGTTCAAATCCGGCTTCAGACACGTAACACTTACTAGCTGTGTGATCCTGGGCAAGTCACTTAACCCCAATTGCCTCACCAAAAAACCCCCAAAAAACCAAACCAAAACAACAACAGAATTAAAGGTATGCACCATGAGTTACTTACTCAACAACTAAATTGTATGAAATCAAATAATTAAAAGTAAGAAAAGAAATTGTTATATATTTAACTTGCATATCATATGGTATTATAATTATAAAAAACAAATTATTCATTGGAATTCAGAGGGAAAAATGACCCCCACACCCCTCAATTCTTTAATAAACCAATAGGATTGAGAAGTCTGAAATGCTAGATTTTTTTATGTATAATTTAGCAGTGACTGACTAGTCTCTGTGTAGTGAACTCAAGCCACTAGAAAAAAAAATACATTTGTAATTTCTATAGAATTTTCAGTATTGTAAAATGTTTTCCATTATCTCACTTAAGCTTTGCAACCACCCCACGAGGTAGGTTCTACAGACACTGTTATCCTCATTTTACAGATAGGGAAGCTGAGGCTCAAAAAGGATATGTGACTTGCCTACGCAACTGGTATGTTTCAGAGGTAGAATTTAAACCTAAACCTTCCTGACTCCAAGTCTGGTACTCTATTTGCTATAACAAACTGATTCTCATCCCACTAATGTCTAAACTGTGAAGATATCATACCAGAATAATATCATATTTTTTTATTTCATGGGAATATAAAGAATGTTACTTTTCCACCAATTAGAAATGTAACAACTTCCATAAAAAGTCCATATTGTTAATATGACATACTGCAGTCCTAAGTTATGTCAAATAGAAGCTTGAAAAAAAATTTTTTTAAAACCACATTTTCCATTTTGCTGTCTTTTTTATATTAATATCTGCTAGTCTATCATTCTAATTAATAAATGTAGCAGGCAGTATAAGTCTCCTCAGGTTTTTTTTTCTAATTTCTTTTAATTTATCAAATGGAAAATAATCTAGCAAAGAGTCATTAATTTAATTTCTTCTGAGAGAGAATCATTACTAGATATGTTAAATTTCTAACAATGTGGCTTCAAAACAGCTGTAGCTATGGAAAATTTTTATAGGTTTAATTGAACATCTGTGCACTTTAATTGATTAATTTGAACAAAATACAGGAAAAAAGAAAGCAACAGTAGGTAATATGAATTTAACAAACCACTTTTTTGTTTTCTATGCTCTTTAACTAATGATTTTTCAATATAAACAAAACAGGATATTACAAAACAACGTTAAATAATATACATCTATGTGTTTATATTCACTGATTTACTAAAATAGACAAATCTGTATTATGTTTGTTCATATATGTTTGTGTAGGCACACAAGGAAAATCCCCACAGAATACATGTCATATGATTGATCTTATAGCATAGTCCCTTATGAAAAGTATGGGGCCAAAGGCACTGGGGGAATATAAAGATGTTAGCAGAAATTACTCAGAAACACTCCAAGTTCCTGCAGCAATAGCCCTGAGGTCCTGTAAAGATACCACGATCATTGGCTTACCCCCTACAGGAAACAACTTCCCGAATTTTGCTAGTCACGGTTATGTATCATGTATAGCACTATAGTATCTTCATTTCTCCATTCTTTCTCAGTCTTGCTTGTCTCAGACAATACAGTGCTTCAGAATTATGTGATTTTTAAGAGTCACACTGCATAAGAAAAGTCCTCTAATCCAGAGATATCACTACTAGGCATATCCTCCACGATGATAAAAGACAAAGGGAAAGGACCCACAAAAAATATTTACAGCATCACTCTTTGTGCTATCCAAAAAAAGGAAACATGGAAGGGTCAATTAGAGAATAACCTAACAAATTTTTATGCGAATATAATGAAACACTATTATATAATAAAAATGATAAATGTGAAAAACTAAGAAACACTTGAAAGATTTGTATAAACTGATGAAAAACTAGAAAAAATACATATATGCATATATATGTATATATATGCATATATATATGTGTATATATATATATATATATACTTTCATACACATGCACACATACTTTTACATAACACTGAAAAACAGGACATCAATGTAGTGACCAATCATATTTTCAGAGGGTTGAAGCCCACCTCCCTCCTTGTGGCAAAGAGGCAGTAGACTGTGGGTATTGAATAAAGAAATTATAATATGATACAGTTAATGTTTTTACTTGTTTGTGTTATTTGTACTTCTGTACTTCTGTTATTTGTACTTCTGTAATATGTTTACGCTTACTAGGGAAGTTCCTATGGTGGAAACAAGGAATTAATGGGAATTTAAAGTCACACATTAAAAAAAAAAAGTGATTAAAACTATTTTTTACAACATCCTCTAAGAAACCTTACAGTGGCTTTGCCAGTCATATTAGTATATCAGTCACAAGGTACCTGAGTCACAGAGAATTCACTGTAAGTCATAACTTAAATACTTTGGGTAAACTAGTAAGTGGAAAGATAGATACAAGAAAGTGCCAAGAGAATAATAAATTTCCTTCTTTTAAAAAAATAATAAAAATAGCTTTGCATATATCTCAGCAGAAATAAACATTAAAATCTGTAGTAAATTCTTATGAATGGGGACTTAATTGAGAATGTAATGATATTCAGAAATTGGAAGGGCTAAAGTTTACCTTTGTACTGTCTATAACAAAAGGATTTGCTAAGAAAATGCATAAATAAAATAAGGCCAAAAAAATAATATGTATCCTATTTATAAAAATGTATATTTGTGTATAAGCAATGGGTATTAATACTTATATAACACTTGCTAGGCACTGTGCTAAGCACTTTATTATCTCATTTGATACTCAACCCTGAGAATCTCCATTTTGCAGATGAAAAAACTTAGGCAGAGGTTAAATAAGTCATAAGTCAGGGTTCCACAGCTAGTAAATGTGAAATTGGGTTTGAACTCAGGTCTTCCTGACTTCTAGTCAATGATTCTATCAACTGTACCACCTAGCTACCCCCTGCTAATTATTAAGTATCATAATATTGTCCTTACAGACTGTTTTTCAGAAATTCATAATTTCATATACTTTCTTTGTTTCTATTCTTCTTTGTATGTATATCTAGTATCCTTGAGAATCAATATCTCAGAACTAAGTTGCTCTTTATGCCCTTCAGGTTGTAGAAGTACCAAGAGGTTTCTATTCCCTACTGTTACCATCTTGAGGGTCCCATATCCTCCCACTAATTGATTACCGGCATCCTAGTTCCATTTAACATCACTTAGTTTTTACAAAGAGATATTTGCTTTGAAGATAGAATCTGGACAAAAGTGAATACATTTCCTTTAATACCTCAAAGGTACATTCTCACCTATCTCACCTTGATCTTTTGGGAGAATTTGCTTAATCTTAGCACTGTTTCCACCTAACATTGGTCCCATCAGGTCATGTCTAGATGTGGTATGACTGCTGAATGATTCCTTATCTTGGCTACCACTGCACTGGTTCCCAAAGGACACTGCATGCTTTTCAAGGCATCAATGCTGACCTAGCTACAACACCTAGATACTGAGACAATAGGAAATGAGGACTCCTAGAAGCCCAAGAGTTCATTCCTGGAGGACACATGATGAATTTCAGCAGCAAGAGCCCAAGACCTCTTCCTAAGAATACTATTTTACCAGAAATCACCAACAAAGGAGGCAAACCAAGAGAGGCTGTTGTCAAAGATAGTGAAAGGGCTGAGGCTCTGGTCTCTTGGGCTTGTTGAATGTTTCCACAAACAACCAAAAAGCCTCATATTCACCACGTGGTTAGTTGCTCAGAACTAGTCATAGGATGTCTACACATGCTCCAAAGTCTCTGAGAGGCACCTCTAGTACACCACATCACAGTGCTCCAATTAGATCTTGCATTAGATCTTCTTCCCATGAGGGAAATGCTGTACAGGCTAGTTCATGTGATGTATACTGATATTTATTGGTGGTGATTCATTTCAAAATATATAGGAATTTCTTATTTAGAAGAAGCTTTATTGGCTATAAGTTCATGTTACTTTGAATAATAGCAGATGTAATATAAATATAATGTAATGTATTAGCAAATATAATAGCAAAAGGGAGAGTCAACACAACAACAAGATTTTATTGGGTGCTCACTATTTAGCAGACATTGTGCTATGTGCTAAGGGTACAAAGAAAATTAAAAAACAGCCCTTTCCCTCAAGGAGCTCACAGACTAATGGGCAGAAACAACAGGTAAGCCACTGTACAAATAAGATATATACAGGAGAAATTAGAGGTAATATCAAAGGTAGCATAAAGGAGGACCGGAAAAGGCTGTTTGCAGAAGGGGGAATTTTAGCTGAGATATGAAGCAACTTGGGGGGATTGGGATGAGAAGGAAGAGCTTTCGGGGCATAGGGGACTGACTGCCAGTGAATGTGCCCTGTGTGAGGTGTTAGAGGATCTTGTGTGAGGTACAGCAAGGAAACCAGTGTCACTGGAAATAAAGGGCAAAGGAAAATGAAGTATAAGCAGAAGACTGGAAAGGCTGGAAGGAGCCAGGTCACAAAGGGCTTTAAGAGTAACAGAGAAAAAAAAAGTAACAGAGGACTTTATATTTGATCCTGGATGTCATAGGGAGCCACTTGACTGTACTGAATGGGAGAGACAGGGTGATAATATAGCTGGATTTGTACTTTAGGAAGATCACTTTGGTAAAGAAATAGACAAAGTACTGGAGTGAGGAGAAAGTTAAGACAAGGAGACACAGACAAAAGCTATCGCAACACAAGCATTAGGTATTAGTAGCACACACCAGGATGATAGCAGTGTCCGAGGAGAGAAAGGGGCACTTTGAAGGGTTGCTGGATGGAGCCTTTCTCTTTGATTTCATTGATATATGGAATTTCCTTGATGAATTACCTCCTTCTACCAATGCATGTCCTCTGCACCCTCTGCAACTTATATATAGGATTAATCAGAACACTGAGAGGGTGAAACAGTTTTCCCAGGATGAGTATATATCATAAGAAAGCCTTGAACATGGACCTTCCTTTGCAACAAGGCCTGAGAATGAACATGCTACATCATGTGAGTATATTTATGTAAAAGTAAGTGTCTTTTTAAAATGCTTTGTAACTCAGGCTTCTAACTAACTCAAATTGATCTTTAAGACACACATTCAAAATTAATGTTTTACTATACATATAGGTAAACATTTCAAATGGTTATATAAAAGTACATTACATTTGGAGGCAGCTAGATGGTGCAGTGGATAGAGCACTGGCGCTGGAGTCAGGAGGACCTGAATTCAAATCCATCTTAGACACTTGACACTTATTAGCTCTGTGACCCTGGGGAAGTCACTTAACCCTCATTGCCCCACCAAAAAAAAATACATTACAGCTAAAGTACAAATTCTAAATTATATTTGCACATGAGAGGAACAAATAAAAAATGACCAAAGTATCTTTTCAATTAGATTTTAGTTTCACAAACCATCTGGTATGTGGAGACTCAGGAGCTTGGTATAGTTGATAGAGGGCTGGCCTTTGAGACAGGAGAATCCTGCCTCTGTCACATACTGGCTGTGTGACCTTGGTCAAGTCATTTTGTGCTCTATGTAATTTTCAAAAGCAATAATTTACAGAAGAGACGCTGATCTGCATTAACAAGAAGAGTTTCTCTCCTGGGAGTTCCTTCTACTGACTTCTATAGTGAAGCAGGTAACAGGACCAACTTTACAAGTCCTGTCCCTATTTTCATCCTATTCAAGTAAAGTCTTATGCACTGATGAAAGATGATAACATTCAAGTGGTTAGTGAATCTTACCATCCTGATGTGATATCAAGTTTTATGAAATGTAAAAATAGATGTGAAATCCAAACATAATTTCATGTGTTAATAGTTGTTGATACGTAGGAATCAATTCTTAGCTAAACAAACAATTAATTTTCAAAGTTGAAGGGTAAGTAGAAGAATAATTCCTAAATTTGCAGGCTGTTCTTGCCTGCTGTGAATATTAGCTATTCTTGTGCTACATCCTCACATAATGTAACTTAGATTAATTCCAGCTTCCAGCCCTAAAGCAAAGGTCTATTATCCAGAGAATCCGAGCACTGGTATTAGCTCGTCCTGATTCCTCTGGCCGGAAACTGTCTATATAGATATACAAAAGTATTTATTTCTCTTTGTGTATTTCCAAAAAGCTTTTGTGAAAAGTACACTTTAAATTTGAAATCAAAGAAAAAAAAATAATGGTAGATGGAGAAAGATGCTCAGTTTGCCACTAGAATGTTTGGGCTGAGTGGTCTAAATTGCTCAAATCCACTGATTAACTTTGCAAGTCATTGCCTCCCTGTAGCCCTGTAAACAAAAAATAACCCAATCCCTTTGTAATGCCCACAGAGATCTTAGGCAACTCCCATTGGATTAGATGGAATCAAAGAATGAAATCAACAGTTTTATAAAAACATATCTCAATTTGAGCAGTTTAAAGTGATGAACTGAACAGAAGTGGCATAATCTAATAGATTCAGTTCAAGCCCAAACTGAGTTACTTCCCTATCTTTCATTAATATCCTTCTCTATAGAAGATGAATTAAAAATCTCTTTAACCCACTTCACAGGATATCTTTTGAATTAAAAAGAGTTGGATGAATTTTCTGAGAATATATTAAAGATATTGATAAATGTTAATTGTCATTTTTAAGCCAGAAATTTTCTGCAGACTGGTAGGAGAAAAATAATGTTATGCATTCTTTAAGGTTATTTATGCTTTGACATTGAATAACATGAAATGTTATTACTGACTTGGAATCCCACAAAGTTAGGGAAATTGACATAGTTTCATTTTATTATAGAATGAAATATATGTAAAAAGGATTATATCTGTCTCAGTCTGCCAAAATAAGGATTGTGGAATTAGAATCTTCCAAAACTCTAGTCCAAAATCCAAATAATCTTCCCAAGTTATACTATTTGCTATGAGATATTTATATTAATAGACATCCTGAATATGTAAAACATAAGGAATATGCATAGAGAAGAGGTGAAAATATGTCCACGTATCAGCTCTTACTTCCAGATGACTAAACTTAGCCACAGTACAGTGTCCTACTTTATATAATCAATGTGTTCTTGCAAAATTATATGTAAATCAATTTTTTTTCTAAAGTTAATCACTTTAAAGACACAAGAAGAGCTTCCTATTCTAAAGTAATTCTAAGTTCTTTTGAAAAGTCAAAAAATCTCCTCCTTACTGATCTTTTTTTGTAAATTTTAGTACATTGATCCAATGCCTACTATGTGCAAGGCAGTGTGGGATACTGTATAGAAAACTGGCCCTAAAATCAGAAAGACTAGTTCAAGTCCTTCTTCTAACCCCAATGAAAAGTATCATCATTGACAAACCACTTAAACTAGCAAAGTATTAGGTTACCCTTTAATACTAAAAATTAAATTGTTGGTCTACATTTGTAAAAGGAATTTCTACTCTAGCAAATCCCTACATTGATGACAGGTTTAAGCCAATTT
This sequence comes from Dromiciops gliroides, assembly GCF_019393635.1. Lineage (NCBI taxonomy): Eukaryota > Metazoa > Chordata > Mammalia > Microbiotheria > Microbiotheriidae > Dromiciops > Dromiciops gliroides. The sequence continues at coordinate 589,456,555 of NC_057862.1, forward strand.
TTAAAAAATCAGTGATGTTGGGATAACAAGGAAAAAGCAAAAATAGTCCCTGCCCTGAACGGGCTTATGTTCTACCAAGGAGATACAACATGTAAACAGAAAAGTATTTACATGATAATTTGAGGAACATAAAGTAGGGTCCTCAATGTCTATGTATAATCCCACATTATTTTTCACATGTGCTGGAAGAAATTTGTTGCCAGATTTAAAATAAAGTATTCTGCTGCACTCCTCTACCTATATAGCTTTTAAAGATGACAGAATGATCGGATGAGATAATCTTTGTAAAGAGCTTACTACAGTGTCTGGCACATAGTAGGTATTTAATAAATGTTTATTTAAAAGAAAAGGATAAAGGGGCAGCTAGGTGGCGCAGTGGATAGAGCACCAGCCCTAGAGTCAGGATAACCTGAGTTCAAATCTGGCCTCAGACATTTAACACTTACTAGCTGTGTGACCCTGGGAAAGTCACTTAATCCAAATTGCCTCACAAAAAAAAAAAGAAAAGGATAAGGATTGATGATGATACCTAGAAGAATGAAGGCTGCCATAATCAATATGGTTAGTTAAATACTTATCATTGTTATTAATAATATTAAAATTATATAATAATCATGTATTCCAATAATACCTAGTACTCACATTAAGGCATACAAGGCTCTTTACCTATAATGACTCATTTAACTCTCACAATAACCCTGTGATATAGGTGAGCTCATTATTGTCCTGATTTTATCAATGAGAATGTTTTATCTTGGAAAATCTCATCCATAATTTGAAGAAAGGAATCAATATCAAACTTAACTGATTCGCAGATGATACAAAGAAGGAAGGAATAGTTAAGAAGCCACATGACAGTTAAGATCCAAAGAGATCCAAAAAGATGTTGACAGGCTAAAAGGCTGAGCTGAATCTAAGAGGAAAGTCAGTGGAGATAAATGAAAGGTCTTCCACTTGGGTTCACAAAAACCAACTTCAGGAGTAAAAAGGACAGCAGGAGGGTCTGAAGAAAGATGTAGAGAATTTATGTGAACACATGACATGGTAGCCAAGAGAGCCAAGGATAACTTAAGAAAAGAGTAGTGTCCAAGAACGGGGACATGATAGTCCCATCATAATGGGCCCTAATCAGATTCCTTCTGCAGCATTGTGTTTCATTCTGGGGAGGCAGCTGGGAGGGTGAAGGGCCTTGACATCATAGCAGAGAATAATTTGAAAGAACTGGAGATGTTTAGCCTAGGGGAGAGAAAACTGAAGGGTGGGGCAGGAAAGCTGTCTTCAACTATTTAAAGGGTTGTCATGTGGAAGAAGGAATGAACATGTTCCACTTAGCTCCATATGGCAGAACTTGGAGCAAAAGGTAGAAGCTACAAAGAGGTAAATTTAGGCTTGACATAAGGAAAATACTTCCTAACATTTCAAGTGATCTCAGAGGAAAATGGGTTGTGGAGGCAGTCATTTGCCCTACAATGGAGGTCTTCAAACAGTCTGAATGACCATGTATCAGGTAGGTTACAGAGGAAATTCTTGTTCAGGATCAAGTTGAACTAGATAGTCTCTCTATGATCTTCCCTGAGGAACTGATGGCAATGTGCACTGTTTGGGATGGAAAGAATGTTTTTTTTTTTTCTTTTGCCTATCTTGTATCTATTCTTTAAAAAAACATGCAATAAGTGATAAGGCAAACTTTGAGACCAAAACCAGACAGGGGATATTGACACAAGCTATGTTGTTACCAGTTATTTCAAACTGTTAAACAGTATTAATAAGAAAATAATGACTTTAGAATCCCAACTGTGAGCTTTCAAGAGTTACACAGATGCATGGCTCTAAAGACTGCTATAACCCTCGTATTAGGTGACACTGAGCATGAGCATGAGAGTGAAAACATGTAACTCTAGTCTGACACCATTCCCCACAACCTCTCACAAGAACTGTCTCCTTCCCACCCTCCCAAAAGTGTGTCACCACCAAATTTTAACTAATTCCATACCAGTTTGTTTTATAGAGAACTTCCACAAGATTGGCTAAAATAACAAAAATGACTAGACCCAATACATTTTAATATTGATTATTCAGGAATGGAACTTAGAAACATTCTTCTTCTTCTTGAATTAGATAATCAGAGGCACTAAATAGTATTTTAAAATGCTTTTCATAATCCTAGGACCATTAATGCTATCTTCAAATCACTGTGGAGTTTTGTTGCAGTTTTTTTTCTTCCTTTTTTTTTAACTATTCATGGGGATACAATGAGTCATTGGCACATTTCCAGTGCAAGATGCATTTGAATAATACATGACATGCCCTTTAGCTAGCATCATGATGCCAGATTTAAAACAAGGTAAGAAGTTTCCTCCATGTACACTTCCAGTGTTCAGCTGTTCATAATCTATAGCGTTAACAATTTATCATCAAACCCAGAGACTTGCTGCCAACTTATCAAAGTGGCCACTGGATGCATATGATCAAGTCTGAGCATCTGGCTCTTCACTGTTCCTGACATTAGCACAGACAACAGAATCAGTGGACTATTGAATGCAATTACAGTAAGCGAGACAGACAATAAAGATTGATAGCGCCTTCTCTTTTTATCACACACAAAACTAGTGGGGGTTAAAGCTTTGCCTTGAGCTGCCTTCATTTAACAATGATTGAAAATATGCAATTGTGTTGGTAAAACACTGTAGCCTGTACCACTTCATTTACTGGACACATTATCAAATTAAATGAAAAGTGAACTGCCAAAAGCAACAGTTATTATATATTAATGATGAATATTTACTTAGCATTGTTCACAAATCATACAGAGAACAGAATCCTTCTTGTTATCTTCTTTGCAGGTTACAGTTGAGTAGATTTAACATTTCTATGTTTACGTTAAGTCTTCTGTCTACAAATCTCTAAATACAGCCTTGCACGATTGGTTTTGTGACTATCCATGTGATTACAATGTGTAATTAATAAAATACTCTGGTTGTAGATGAATCCTAATTACTGGAGAGCGTTTTCTCCCTCTCCCATACAAGTTCTCATCCTTGTAGAATACTTCTGTAACAAGAGGCACTTAATACATGCCACATGTTATGACCGACAGGTTTTATTATTCAGTCATTTTTTTTGTCATGTCCACCTCTTGATGACCCCATTTGGGGTTCTCTTAACAAAGATATTAAAGTAGTTTGCTATTTTCTTCTCCAGCTCATTTTATAGATAAGGAAACTGAGGCAAACATTGTTAAGTGACTTGCCCAGGGTCACACAACTAGAAAGTGTCTGAGGCCAGATTTGAACTCAGAAAACGGAGTCTTCTCTATTCCAGGCCCAGCATTCTACCTACTATACCACCTAGTTGCCCTGACCAACAGGTTTGGGACTCTACAATATGTGAAGGAAATAGAAACTACAGCAATCCGAAGGTACAGATTATTCATAAATTCTTTTACAACATTAAAATATAGAAAGTCTAATGTCACTAATGGGACAAAAATAATCCAACCATACTTTGGTGCCTACAAGGGGTAGCAGTGTAAGAAGGTTGAATTTGGGGCCACAGTGGGCCAGACATGGAGATGAAGAGAAAATTTCTATCCAAGTGGCATCTGAATTCTATATATATAGTTGTATAAAACAACACAAAAACATCTTATCAGCTAGAAGACATAAAGCCTCTCAATTTTAGATGAACTAAAATTTTCTGAGTTTACTGATGGGAAAACATGATTGTACAAAGTTATATTAATCCATTCAATATTCTTCTTTTGTTGTTGGTGGTTTTTTGTAGGGCAATGAGGGTTAAGTGACTTGCTCAGGGTCACACAGCCAGTAACTGTCTGAGTTCAAATTCAGATTTGAACTCAGTTCCTCCTGCCTGAATCCAGGGTCAGTGCTCTATCTACTGCACTACCTAGCTACTGCCTCAATATTCTTTTTACAAGTTGTTATTAAAATCAAGAAGATAGTGCTGTTATCAGTGGGTCAGGAAAAACACAAGTCCTGCCAATACCCCTCTTGAAGGCACCAAACTTTCCTCTTAGGTTGAGTTTGGGCTACACAGAAAAGTAGCAGGAGGACATGATCCAATGCTACTGTTATCCTGGTCCATTGTTGTTATAGCACTTGAATTTTCAATTTTGGAAATAGGGATGGCAGAAAAACTAAGGGAGCTCTTTCAGTATGAAAATAATGGAGCTTTGGCAGGGTGTTGGGGGTGGCAGATAAGGGGAGGAAGAATCTGGCTACATATATACGTTTTGGGGGGGGCAGGGCAATGAGGGTTAAGTGACTTGTCCAGGGTCACCCAGCTAGTAAGTGTCAAATGTCTGAGGCCAGATTTGAACTCAGGTCCTCTTGAATCCAGAGCTAGTGCTTTATCCACTGTGCCACCTAGCTGCCCCAAACATATACTTTCACAGAACACTGTGATCTCCAGAAGTCTTAGGCATTGGGTGGTGCCACATACATAAAATCTTAAGTATGAAACACACCAAAAAGGCAGGACAGCGCTGACTCTGTCATAATTTCAGTGATGTCTGGGTCCTTGATATCACTTTCTGAGGCCTTCTCTATTTTCTTTAAGCATCCCTTTGGCAAAGATCATGAGGCCTTGACCAAAGTCCACATTCACTCCACAGATAAGAGAAAGGAAAAGGGGCTCATATATGAAACATACTCAGAAAATATATTTTCTTACAAGTCATCAATTTATCAGGGAGTTTTCTGCAAATTGTTTTTGGATATGAAGGGAATTGGAGGAAGTAAATGGCAAAAAGAGAAATATAGCTTTGGCCCTCTTGGAAGTGAACTGATTGATTGACTGATTGATATGAGATAAAACCCGACATGAATTCATTATTTTAAACATCCTCAGTAATATGAGGCTCACCATCCCGTAAACTCTAAAGACATTTATGGACTATACTACTCACTTTGTTATTTCCCTAAGCTATTACATATTCATCTCTTCATATATATGTTTAGTCTCTAATTATAAGCTCCCTTAGCAGAAGGAATGTATGTAGTACCTTTTCAAAGGCTGAGTCCTTAACACATAGTAGGTCTTCAATGACCATTTATTAATGACAAGATCAGTATGATGGTGGTAACACTGACACCTAGATCATTGCCAGCCTACTTAATGCATACTAGGTTAGGACTTTCCCCTAAATAAGTAACTTTCCTATTATAATAAAAGTCATAATAGTAATGATTATTATAATTATTATTATTATAGTTCAGTGTACAATAAAGAGATTTAAAAGATATTAGAGGCCAGGATACATATCTGTAGGACAGTCCTATGTCACAAAATATTTTTTGCTAGACCCACTGTTTTTCCCCACAACGGAATAAGACTAACAATAAACAGTATTCCTTAAAATTCTCTAATAAGTAGATGAAGCTGCTAGGCCAGCTTTCCCTTGCAGATAGACTCTCATAGATTTCCCCTTTAGAGTTTTTCTTTGCCATTCCATCATTAAGTACACAACCAACTTTTTTTTCATAAGTGATAATAAGATGGGAATAAGGAGGGCATCAAGGGAGAAAAGACTTCTGTTCTTTTAGAAAGTGTAAAATAGACTAATAGAGTTTTTCATTTTTCTGAAATCAATCTATAAATATCTAAACTTTACTTACCCAGTGAATACTATTATGCCCTAAGAAATTTGAAATGCAATGGATTCATAGGTACTTGGGAAGACTATTATGAACTGATGCAGAGGGAAATGGGCAGAATTAGAACAACTTACACAATTGCCACAGTAATGTCAGGGAAAACAACGTTGAAGGAATATGGAACTCAGCAAATCATCATGATTTGAGATAACGCAAGTTCCCCACATTTTGACAGAGAGGTGATGAGATATAGACATAGACACAGACACATTCAGTCATGATAGCCAATGTGTTCATTTGTCTTATATTTTGCAAAAGGGAAAGTTTTGGGGTAGAAGGTGGTTCTATGAAAAAAAAAAAGAAAAAGAAAAGAAGTAATTATAAATATTTTTAAATAAACCAAAGAAAAATGAAATTAGTATAACTTCAAGTTTAAAAATCTACCCTAGAACACCAAAAAGAAAATTCAGAAGGGGATACAAATGCAGAAATTTTCATTAGTACCATTTTAAGTTTAAGGTACTTTCAAAAAAACCTATACACAATAGGGGCAGCTAGGTAGCACAGTGGATAAAGCACCAGCCCTGGATTCAGGAAGACCTGAGTTCAAATGTGACCTCAGACACTTGAAACTTAACTAGATGTGTCATTTAACCCTCATTGCCTCACAAAAACAAACAAATAAACAAACAAAAAACAACTATACACAATAAAAGTTCACAGTTGCATATGCAATTTCTCCCTTTTGTCCTGTTTTACATAACAAAATGTTCATGTTTGGTGATTTTTGTCAAGTATCTAATACTTAAAATTTAAAAAAAAATACATGAATAAGATAGATTCCCATTCCCATGTTGATACTCCAGGCCTTTGATTCTTATGTTTTGAATTTTTTATGGGTGTTGACAAGAGCACTGATCCCACTAAAGAATTAAGAACAGATTCATCATGAAACATTTATTAAACAGCTATTATGTGCAAAACACTTTGTTAGGCACTAAGGATACAAACAGGAAAAATGAGATAATGAGGGATATAACAGGTCAGAATTAGAAGATCTCCTTAAATTGGATCCCTATTTGTTATTAGACCAACAGAATTTCTAACAAGAATAAAAAGATCAATAACTTTTCATGGCTAACTTAATGGAGAGGCCTACTTGTGGTTCCCTTATTGTTGCAATTCCATCAAAGCTACACTTCTTCTGTCTTTTAGTGGGTAAGTGGACAAGATCAAATAGCAAACAAGGCTTCAAATACTCCCTGCTCATACCAATCCTTCTACATTGGAGCTATAAGATAAAGTAGCTCTATGCCAGAAAGAAGCAACCTCTTTTATTCCTCTTTACTCATAGCATTTTTCCTCCCATTTCACGAGTCTTAATGACCTCGTGTCATCACAAAAGTCATCTTTTTTTTTAAAAAATTGGCCTCTCTGTAGACACAGAATAGGAAATAACCATACCCACAAAACAAATACAATCTAGATGCAATAAAAATCTATCTACCAGGGTGTGTGTGTCTCATTGGCATGCACCAGATTGCACTAAATGGCAGGCATTTCCCAAGGGAGGATAACCCCCAGATACTGCTACAAAAGCTTTATTCCCCACGCTCTGCAAATTATTTAATTTAAACACAACTTGATATGACTCTCTAAGGAGAAGGGTGTTTTCCCAGATCCATTTTTAATTTGCTGGTGTGTGTGTGTGTGTGTGTGTAACACTTTACTTCACAATAGCATTTACTGCTGCATAAAATACAGGAAAGTCTTCTGATCACAAAACAGAGGGCTGCAAATTGTCAATTAATAATCAGGAGAAACTGTGAAATGAACATGTAACTTCTTCTTTGTGTATTTGAGGGGAGATATACCGAGGTACAATTATGTGATCCTTTTTGCATTTCATGGATTTTTAGTTGCTGGGGGTATGGAAAATCCAAATTTTTTCAAAAAGGTTAATGTGTTTTTTTTTAATAACACATAATTTTCTCACAGTAAAAAAAAATCAAATGTTTGACATATTTTGCTTATGAAACAGGGGAAATGCTAAAAATCAAAGAATTGGCTTTTATCTGCATTGGTGGTGCTTTATCATTTCCCAAGGAGGTAATTTATAGCATTCTTTTAATCCTTTCTGCTCCTTTCACTTGGTTAGCCTCTGCTGCATTCTCATAGATATTGAATCAAACTGTAATGCACTGAACCTTTTCATTCGCATCAGGAATATCTAGGGAAACAAAACAGTATGTATTCTTCTTACATATTTTCCTAATCTTTACCCTGAGATCCTTCCATTTGATTGAATTTAAAGAGGTAGTCTAGTTCTAGATAGAGACCCAGACTCAGTGCCAGAAAGACCTGGGTTCCAGACCTGCTTTTGACTGGCTATAAGGCCCTAGGCAAGTTTGTCATTCTCCCTCCTTGTCCCAGAAAACTGTCTCAAAGGCTCCAAGTAGCAGGAACCTTTTCTGATTTGCATTGGTAGAGTTGCCTCACTAGGAATTACCTACATCAGTGGTCTAGACCATTAAAAAATAACAACAAACCCTTATGAAGTGTTCAAATATGGGACCTCTACAGACAGAAATTCAGTATATCCTTTCTTCCTTTATGGGAGTATCCTATTCCTTCAGAGTCCCAACCGCCTTTATGGGGAATTCTACAGAGGGACTGATTCTATAACTAATGGGAACTAGTGCCTATATGGACCCCCCACTGGAGTATTATCTCACTGAAATTAATTGAAATTTAAATAGGCATTAGATTGAGTTTTTGTATTTATTGTTCCCTATATTTTAGAATAAGTTAAAAGTTGCCTCCTTTCACTCATTCTCTTACTCTATCCAGCATCACTACCATATGAGGAATCCTTCATTCATATGGTGGACAAAAGGTAGGGGAACCTTACACCTCACCTTCATGCCACCCCACCATGGTAATCATTTATTGACAAAGTTTGGGGCATAACTGGCTTAGTGCCTAACTTAAAATCTTGAAGATGTGCTCTGTACTTGTGCCTCATCACCTGTATCCTGAATACAAAATCAAAAATGTAACTGCCCACTAAAGTTGAAACATAATGGTGCTAATAATAACTCATTTCTTTAGTGCTTGAAGGCTTACAGAGCAGTTTTCCCACAGCAACCTTGTGAGAGAAGTAGAAGAAGTATTGCATAAGTAAAATGCACACAGGGAATATCTGAGAGAATTTTAAAACCAGCTCCCTCCTCAACCATCCTTCCCTTTTCGCCAAATATACTGTTTGCTAAGTGCAAAGAGATAACAGTGACATACCTAGAGCTTTATGCCGTCAGATACAATGGGAATTGTTAGTATGTATCAAAGTGGGAATTATTATTATTACCTTAAGATGTCGTATTTTAGTCTGGCAGTAGAATATTTTCTTCAAGGCAGTAGTTTCAAATGTCTGAAAGTAAAAAAAAAAGAGAGAAAGAATCTTAGACAAATGTTTCTCAAAAAAGGGATATTTCAGAGGAACAACTGAACTTGGGAGACATAAAAGAAAAGGGGGAAAAGAGGCTGAGTAAAGGAGTAATAAAGAAAGAAAAAGAAAAGTAAACAAAGGTGAGTGAAGGAGGAAGAAAAGAAAGTAGAAGTGACAGAAGAGAGGAAAAGGGGGCAGGAAGATGTTATTCTACTGATTCAACTAACTAGTCAATTTAGTAAAACAGTTGGCTGGATGTATTAATAATAATAGCAATAGTAATAATAATACTAATAGTAGTCATATCATCATCATCATTAGTATCCACTGAATTGAGCAATTTATTAGATTTAATTAATAAAAGTTAACTTGCTTGTGCTGAGACAGGGATAAAAATGTCAGCAAACGCCCTGCAAATTTGAAAATTTAGGAAACCTCCATTCCAAGTAATGTTTCATCTCGGAACGAAGCAAACTGCTTGGCTATCCTGTCATTATCATAAATTTGTTGTGGTTGTTAAGTGTTCTCTAGTCCATGGCTATGCTATGGTTTCCTTTTTTTTAAGTTTCTATTGCTAACTTTTAGAAACAGAAAATATCTGTTCCCTTTCTTTTGTAGTCCTAAAGATAACCCTCTTTAGGGGAAATAGTAAAAACATTCACAGACCAAAGACTTCGCATAAATGTCAGATTTATCAGTATTTATCCTCACCATTTTCCATAGTAAGATTCACCTTACACTCATGCAGTCTTTTTTGGAATGACATGATTTTCTTGGTCACAGGGACTCTTTGGACATAATTTACAAAATATGGAGCAATAGTCATTGCTTGTTAAGTGCATTTTGAATCAAGCAATATATAATGCATTCCTTTTTAATAAATGTAAAGAAATGAATTATTAAAAAATTAAAGGCATTTAGAATAATGATCTTCCATACACAATGTATTTATTTCAACTTTCATCATCTGTAGTTTATTGCATTGATTTTTTCATCAGTTTACTTAGTATTAGGCTTCCACTGAACTCATCAATAAGAAATGAATTTTGGTAACTTTCAAACCCACTATATTATTTTCCCTTTTATTTGTAGTGAATTTTTCTTCTCTCAGTGGTATTACTGCAATAAGTCAGTCATTATTTCTTTATGTTTTCCCTTCTTTCCTTAGTATTTCATTTCCCTTTACAGCACATCTCGTGATCACAAAGAAAACAGAGACACTTATTTCTTTTAACAGTTGAAATTGCTGCAAGTGATTTAACTGTCATTTAATTTGATTCCTCTCTTCTGTCTGTGGAGAAATATGTTTAATGTACTGGAAATTATGTTAATAAGAAAAAGCATTATCTCATTTAATGAAATAAATATACAAATATTTCAAAATAAAATAAAGAGGCAATCTTCGCTGAGAAAAATGTCTCTTATGGTTTGCATAAAATAAACAAATGAGAAAAATTCATGAATACATTGAAACACACTGACAAAAATTATGCCTAAACTCAAAAGCAAAAAAAAGCATGACTGAATTATATATCACCTAATCAAATAGTTTTTTGAGTAAATATGAAAAACACACTTTCCTATCAAGAATCAAATGATTAAATTTATATTTCAGATTACCTCAAGCTAATGTATTTTATTTTTCCTGGAAGAGACATTAAATTCCTTTTAAAAAGTTTTATTTCTATATTTTTCCACTCCTATTATATGAACATATCATCTTAATGACTGCTACTGCCCTGACCAACTGTTATCTGTAGACTCATTTAAAACATGACCCAAATCCACATAACTATGGAAGAGTTGGGATTCTTTTGATTTTTCTAATCATAACAGAGTCAATGACCTTCCTCCAAAGTGTCTATACATTAAAATTTAGCTAATGTACACATACTGTTGAAGGATCAAGGAAAACTTAGAGCAATTATGTAATAAAAGCATGACCACAGCAACAGAAACACATAATTAGCAATTTAATTACTGGCATCAAGACAAACTGAAGATATCAATAAAAAATCTTCTCTGACAAGCCATTTTTATTCTGTTCAGTCTACATCTAAATTCACCACCTGAGGAACAAAAAGTATTTTCTTCATAAAAAAATTCTTCTGCCTTTAGAAACCAAAATAGTCCTTTCCTTGAGAAAGCCTTATTTGATACCATTGTGAAGGGATTGATTATGTTTTCACCATTTAAATTAGCACTTTGTAATCTCTGAAGCACACGATATTTCCAGTCAGCAAGTCAAAAACAATATGCTTTCAAAATGACTAAGAGTATCAGGTGCTCATTGTTTCAAATTCATTTTCCCAAGTTCCAATAACCTGTTTGATAGAAATACTTCCCTGTATGTGATAGCCCAAATATCCTGTACTGATCTAGACCCTCCAGTTTTAACAGAAGTCAAGTTAAATAAGGATTTTAAACACACACACACACACACACACACACACACAAACATGTATGAAATATGCTGACTCTATTGAAACAAAGGGCCCATTTAAAAGTCCTTCCCGCTATCTTCCTTTGTTTCCTCCTTTGCATTGCTGTTTTTTGGGGGGCACAATGAAGAGATAGAGGAGATAAATGAGTCGGTTGGTTTAATGTGAAATAGTCGACTTGCATCCTTTTTATCACAATTTCAAGCTTCAGATTTTAAAGGGTCCTAGGTTACATACTGTTCATCCCTTTAAAGCATTCAATGTATCCTCACCACCTGAAACATCACTGGTATTTAACCAGTAGGAGAAAACAGACACATCAAGATATAACATATTGAAAGAAGTCTTCCATCTTGTGATAAAAACTGATTCATCTTGGCTGGAGCTCAACAGCCACTCTTACCAGTAAAGTGCAAGCCAATGAAATAATAAACGACACACTGTCTAAGAAATCTGGACCTCAGTTACCTCTAGAAGAGTAATCCGGTTAAGTAATCGACTTAAAAACATAATCTCAGAACTACAAAAAAAAAACCAATAAATGGCATTTCCTAATCACATTGACCTTTTGTGAACCTACTTTGTATTTTTCATTCTGTATGTATTATTCTTTAAAGTTAGTGATATTTGGTTTTACAGAAACTGCATAAATCAGATACTCTGAATATTCTAAACTCTGGATAAAAGTGTTTCCAATACAATCTCAAAGTAACCAAGGCAAACAAAGAAAGCGAAACAACACATTTGGAGGAAGACCTTAAAAGATGGGAAACATTTGGATAGATGCAGAAAACAGTGATAAGAATATGAGCAAAAGGCAAGAATGCACAACGCATACTTGGGGACTTCAAATGCATTTAACTAATTGGAGTTAGGGAGGAACCAGATAAGAAGGTTAGGAAAGAACACTAGGGTCAAACTATTGAACCACAGATTAATAAATTTGGAATTTATTATTTAGATAATAGGGGATTGAGCAAAAGAGTGTCAGGATGGAATAATTCATTGAGGAAGATTTATCTAGTGGTATTATGAAGCATAGATTAGAAAGAGTAAGTCAATCAACTAATATTTGAGTACCTACTATGTGTCAGGCACTGAGCTAAGTACTTGGGATACAAAGAAAGGCAAAAAAACCCAGTCCATGCTCTCAAAAACTCACCTTCTATTGGGAGAGACAATATTCATACAACTATGTATAATACATGTATATTTATAATAATGTGTATAATATTATATATGTATATATGAATATAATATATAGAGAGATAAACTCAGAGGAAAGGCTTTAAAATTAAGGAAGACTAGAAAACATTTCTTGAAAGTAGAATTAGAGGAAAGACCAGAGGTAAGGAGACTAGTATTATTAGCTCTTTCAGAATATGCTCACAGATAATATAGCAAATGAACCATTTATTGTTAAAACAGTTAGGGATTTGTGTTGATGACAATTGAAAATTCGCCAACGCCTTTCAGAAAACAATAGCAAGTCCACAAGGTCCTTGATTTGGGCAATTTAGAAGGGATTCAGGTTGGCTCTGCCCTTTTGAGCTTTCTAAACTTGAATTTTGCAAAGAATGAAATCTGTGTGGTTCAGCCAAGGGAGGAATTATAAATTCAACTTCACTCTTCTCCATAGGAGGTGGAATAAAAGCTCTCACTTCATTCCTTTAAGGAAGAAAAAAAAGGACTATCTGTCCTACTAAAGGTAACTCACCAGAAATGTTATGCTTCTGCAGTCCAAATCCCATTTGAGCAACTGAGCACAGCAAATCATTAGCCTCATATCTCTTAAACAACTGGAAACATACTGCTTTGAAAAAACCCTGCTTATAAATTAATTTAATGTGAATTGTGGGATGAAAAAAAAAACAGCAACCAAAAATCATAAGCATATTTTAAAAGTGAAGGAGGAAAAAATGCTTGGCCACTTAAAACAATACAAAACAAAACCTACATTAGGGTTGTAAGATATAACATTTGTTCTTCTTAATGATCCAAGTACTTTACAATGAACACTGTGAAGTCAGAAGATTTGAAAGTTGCCATTTATCTAATGTTTTAGAGCAGTTTTTAAACTTTTTGGTTTTAGGACCCCTTTCCACTCTTAAAATGTATCTATGACTCCACCCAAAGGGATTTTGTTTTCATTTTGGTTATTGTTGCTCAGATGTTTCAGTCATATCTGATTCTTCATGACCCCATTTGGAATTTTCTTGGCAAAGATAATGGAGTGGTTTGCCATTTCTGTCTCTAAATCATTTCACAGATGAGGAAATGGAAGCAAATAGGGTTAAGTGACTTGCTTAGGGTCACACCTAGTAAATGTAGGGCCAGTAAACAGCTGAGGCTAAATTTGAACTCAGATCTTCCTGACTCCAGGCCCAACAAGCTATCCACTGCACCAGTTAATTGCCCCATGTTGGTTAAAGCAATCAATATTTACCCTGTTGAAAATTGTAATGTCTTAGTATTATTATGAAAAAAGTTTTAATGTTATGATTTCCCTGAAAGGGTTTTGGAGACCCTTTAAGAGCTACTGCATTAAAAGACATTACAGGGGGCGGCTAGGTGGCGCAGTGGATAGAGCATCGGCCCTGGAGTCAGGAGTACCTGAGTTCAAATGGGGCCTCAGACACTTAACACTTACTAGCTGTGTGACCCTGGGCAAGTCACTTAACCCCAATTGCCTCACTAAAAAAAAAAAAGACATTATAGAGCACTTTACATGCATTATCACATTTTATATAGAAAGGCAGGCACTATTATCCCCATTTTACAGATAAAAAACATAGGGTCACAGATGTTAGATGACTTGACTAAGGTCAATAGCTAGTAAAGATCAAAGGTGGTTTTGAATTCTCTTGTCCTGGTTCAGCATTCTTTCCATTATGCTGGGGCAGTTAGGTGGCACAGTGAATAGAGTACCTGCCCTGGAGTCAGAAGGACCCAAGTTCAATTTGGCCTCAGCCACTTGCCAATACTATCTGTGTGACCTTAGGCAAGTCACTTAACCCAATTGCCTCAAAAACATCCAGGGCCATCTCCAGTCCTCCTGATATATAAATATATAGATGATAGCTAGCTAACTAGCTAGATGATCGATATATATATATATATATAGACACATATATACATACATATGTATAATACAAATATATACATATGCATATATATGTGCATATATGTATATGTGTATCTTGACATTGGATCCAGATGACTCTGGAGGAGAAAGTGAGGCTGTGACTTTGCAAAGCCATGATTCACTCAACTCCAATTCACTGCAAGTCATGACATCACCCCAATGTCATGGTCCTCTTAGAGAAGTAAGGACAGAAAGCAACAACCACCACAACCACTGTATCACACTGCCTCTCAAATAGGTTTCAGTCCTTGCTCAGTCATTGCTAACTGTTTGATTTGGGGTAATTCCTTCTGAATTTCAGTTTCTTTACTTGTGAAGGTGAGTTAATAATTCTTGTATTCCCTCCTCAGGGTTGCTGTAAGAAAGAGGCTTTGTAAACTCTGAGGTAATACAGAAACCTTCCTCTCCAGGAGACCACAAGCTATGTGGTGCAGTGGATAGAGTCTAGAAGACCTGGATACAAATTGTCCTTAGGCATTTACCAACTATGTGATCATGGGTGACTTTTTGCCACAGTTTCTTCAACTGTAAAATGGGAATAATAACCTCACCTATCTCTCAGGGTTGTAATGAGGATCAAATGAGATAATATTTGGGAAGGGCTTAGCATGGTATCTAGTACAGAGCAGGTTCAAAATAAATGCTTGTTTCCTTCCTTCATCTCCTCTTCCTTAGATTTTCCTAGACTTTCTTCTCCCTTATTGTGGACTTTTCATCTATACAATCTCATCACAACCTGTATTATTCATATTTGTAGATGTATTATTTTTTCCCTTCCCATTAGGTAATAATATGCCTAAGGATAGGAAATGTATCAGTTTTCATCTTTTCACCCCAGCGCTTTATCTTCCAAATCGAATGAGCTTATTAAATGCTTGTTGAATTGTTGAATGAGTAAAATTATAAATCATAAGTAGACGAGGTCAACCTTCTCTCTACAGTAATAAATAAATACTTCAATGAATATTTTGTGTCATTGAGATGTGCACTCCATGTCACCCTTCCCTCTCCCACGCCTTCCAGGCAATAACCCCCCTTGGCTCTCTATCATCTCCAGGACTAAATCTAAAATATTATATTTGGCAATCGAAGTCTTTCATCAGTTCCCCTGTGCCCAACCCCTTCCAGTCTTGTTACATCTTACACTCCCTAAGGAGTTTGCAATCCAGTGACACCAACCTCCTTGCTGTACCTTGCAGAAGACATTCTGTTCCCCAACTTTGGGTATTTTCTCTGGCTCTTCCCAATGCCTAGAATGTTCTTCTCATCTTCACCTCTTGGCTTCCCTTCAAGCCCCAGCTAAAATCCCAATATCCACAGGCATTTTAGTGCCTCCCCCCTATTGATTATCTCAAATTGAGCCAGCATATATCTTGTTTGTAAATATTAGTTCCCATGTTGTCTCCCCCATTAGATTGTGAGCTCCTTAAGATGAGGGACTGTCTTTTATTTTCTTTGTATCCCCAATGCTTAGCATAGTGCACAGCAAACAGCCAGAGCTTGATAAATGTTTATTAACTGACTGGTTGACAATTCTAATCACTACTTTGCTATGTTCTGTAAACACTTTCACAAGGAGTGATCTCCAACTCAATATAGAACTCATTCTTTCCCCTAAAGCCCTCCCTTCTTCTTACTCTCAATGTCATATAGGTTCACAATCTCAGCATCCTACTTGTGTTCTATCTCACATTCACTACAAATATCTGATTTTTTATCAAGTCTTATTGTTTTTACCTTCTCAAGAACTCTTACTTGTATTTTCCTTTCTATACACACACACACACGCAGCAGCAGCAGCAGCAGCAGCAGCAGCAGCAGCAGCAGCTATGCTTGTTCAAATCCTCACTACTTTATTCCTGGACTACTATAATAAAGTACTGATGGATCTCTCTGACTTATGTCTCTCATCACTCTCATCTAAACTCAGCTATCAGTGATTTTCCTAAAGCAAAGATGGGTCTGACCATGTCACACACACTCAATAAACTCCCATAGCTCCCTATTACCTCTAAGATCAAATATAAAAAGCTCTATTTGGCTTTTAAGTCCTTCATAACTTGAACCCTTTCTACTTCTCCAGTCTTCTTACATTTTGTCTCCTCCATGTATTTTGCAATTGACTAACACCTTCTTTCTTGCTGTTCCTCACATTCCATCTCTGACTCCTGGTCTTTGCTTGTCTCTTCCCCCTGGTTTTTTTAATTTTAGATTATCTAGTATTTTTTCTCTTATTCCTCCTTCTTTAAAAACAAAAGGAAAACCTTTGTTAACAAATAATCATACTGTATCACATGCCTGGAATACTCTTCCTCCTTACCTCAACCTCCTGGCTTTCTTGGCTTCCTTTAAGAAAGATCAAATTATACCTTCTCTAATTTTTTAACAATTTACTTTACTTTTAATTTATGGAATAAAAAAAACTACGCCCTTTGACACAGAAATACTACTACTTGATGTATTTCCAAAGATGATGAGGGAAAAAGGAAAAGAACCTATATGTTCTAAAATGTTTATAATAGTGCTCTTTGTGGTGGCAAAGAATTGGAAAATGCAGGAATGCCCATCAATTGGGGATTGGCTGAACAAGTTGTGGTATATGATTGTGATGGAATAGTACTGTGCTATAAGAAATGATGAGCTTAATGTTCTTAGAAAACCACGAAAAGACTTGCATGAAATAATGACAAGAAAAATACCCAGAATCAAGAGAACATATTGTTTTAAGAAGGACTTTGAGTGGGGCAGCTAGGTGGTAGAGTGGATAGAGTACCAGCCCTGGAGTCAGGAGTACCTGAGTTCAAATCTGGCCTCAGACACTTAACACTTACTAGCTGTGTGACCCTGGGCAAGTCACTTAACCCCAATTGCCTCACCTAAAAAAAAAGTCATTTTGACTATTCTAAATGCCCTTCTTCTGTAGGAGGTCTGTCCTACCTACCTTCTTGTCCCAGCCCTCTCTGCTTCCAATGCCTTCTCTAAGAGACTATTTCCCATTGACATTGTATACAGCTTGTTAGTAAATGTTGTTTGCTTGCTGTTATTCCCATTAAAGATACCGAGGGCAAAGACTATGGTTTCTTTTTTCCCTTATTTCTATCCCCAGGACTTACCACAGGGCCTGGCATAGAGTAGGTGCTTAAGAAATGCTTTTTACTGTCTTACAAGTCTCTGTGGTTATAAAGTCCACAAAGTGGTTGCTAATTTTCTACAAAAGAATATCTTCACTTAGCTAGTTTGGTTATAAGATAGTAAACTATCATCTCTCAAAGCTAAATGCTTCATAGCTTGCTCAGACATACCAGAGCTTGAACTCACGGTTACCATGACCATGAGGTCAGATCTCTATCCATCATGCCAGATTCTTTGGTGTAATGGATAGAATGCTGATATGGGAGTTTATAACATCTGGGTTTCACTTCTTCCTCTGACAGATATTAGTTGTTTGACCTTAGGCAAGTCAATAAGCCTCTTGGCAGCCTAGGCAATTTTTAGGACTATATGTTTCAGAGCAATTGCAAATGTTGACTAATAGAGTTTCCTCACTAGTAATTCTTTACACTAAGGCAATCACAAGCCTAGCAAACAGATATTCCATATAGAGTACTATTTATTGGAATAATTGTGAGATCACAGATCTGTAGTCATATAAAACGTCAGAGACCAATGGTCTTATTTCACAGATGAGAAAATTGAGGCTCAGGAAGTTGAATAATTTGTAGAAAGTAACACTAGTAGGTGGTCAGCATCAGGGTCTATCTTACAGATCATTTGGGGGCCATGATACTTTGAAAATGTATGCAACTATATCAGATATTATCTTTGTTAGAAAATTGTTACTGTGGTTTGTTACTTTTATGATCCCTTGTGGATCATAAAAGGAGTACCAAGAAATCTGTTTTAAACACACCTGAAAAAGCTAACATTTAGGCCACCTTACACCAGATAATTCTAGAGAAGACAAGGAGACAAGGTATTGCCTAGGAAATTAGAAGGTAGAAGGAAAAACATTACTTTTTAAAAACAGCAACCCCAAATCCCCAAACCATTTAAATCTAATGTGTCTGATATTCTGTCTCACTCACCCCCAAAATCCTTTAGCTTTCCATTAGAGTCTTTTAAATGAAGATAAAAAACTCAGTAACCAAGCTTCCCTTCCCTACATAATAGCTTGTTAACACATTAATGCTTGGCAAAATGTGCTACTACTTATAGGAAGTATGCTGGTTATTTGTCGAAATTAAAAGCTAAAAAAACCCAAACAGTTCTACAAGGCAGCAACCTTTTGGGAATTTGAATTCACAATTCATTTTCCCTCTCTTCCCCTCCCCCCCCCCAAATTATTTCCTCCTAAAAATCTTTGGCCTAGATTTTTAGAAATTAGAGCTAATTAAAATCAATTTTCAAAAAAAGGAGAAGACTTGCATGGTATCTCTTGAGATAATTAGAGACATCTTGGAGTGTCATAAAAGTACTTAGAACTCTAGGGGTTAGGAGGGGGAGGAAGAAAAGAGATCACCAGCTTCCCTGTTCAAAAGCAGTAAAGTTTGGAAGAGGGAGTCTGCCCTCATCACGTATTGACTTGCACTTCCTGATAGAAGATGGCTAGAGGCATCTGAGTTTCAATTTTAATGCTGCCTAAATTACAGCCACCAACTTCCGCTGAATGATACTGGCTCTTAATTTGGACAGTACAGTTTGGAGAATAAGCTGGCTTTATTCTCCAATCAATTTGACCTGCAGACTTTCATCATTTACAGTGATACATTAAGCAAGTTGTGCAACCTTTGGCTAAAAATGTGTGTACAATTAGCTAAGTAAAAACTATAAATTTGTTGCTGACTTATTTCCCTTCCACATAATTGAAGAAGTGGCAAGAATAAACTACCCTCACTGTACTTCCACTTGTCACTGGGGACCAAGCAAATCCCCTTAGACTCATGTGCAATCCATAACTGCACATCAACAGGCCTGAACCAAAAGTGCAGTTCACCTGATTTTTGGCAGTTTCCTGAATTAAGCATTTTTGGCCATTATAATGAACTTCAAGGGGTAATGGTAATGATGACAGTGATGCTATCAGGATGTAAAGGCATTTAAATATAGATAAATTGATACTAAAGGCATCTCCAAATAAATGGTTTTGCACCAAAGCAGGCTTAATGTAGTTGGAATCTAAAAGACATGCACCCATGAGACCAGGGGAGCTGAGATGGGACTGCAAAGAGAAAAGGTGGTTTTTGTTTGGGGATTTTTTTTTTTCCAATTGAATGGAGTCCAATAAAAATTTGGCAGATTGTGTATTTCAAGGGTTGGGAATGCTTACAGAAATGGATTCCTTCACACTGCTGTGAGTCATTTAACACACATTAGAATGAGAATGTAGTCTTGGGCTCTATTTTGCCTGCTTCCTGAGAAATGAAGTTAATCAAAATGAAGAGACTTGTGCTACTGGGAGTGTCAAGGTAAAGAGAGGAACTTATGTTCACATATCAAAGATTTAGGGATGGAAGGGGATTTAGATATCTTCTTCTTTAATTTGCTTCATTTTACATAAAAGAAAATTGAGGGCCATGGGGTAACTTAACTAAGATAGTAAGTGTTGGGATTCAAAACCAGGTCCTGAATATCCTCGAGATCATTTTGAGAGATATATGGTGTGTGTGTGTGTGTGTGTGTGTGTGTGTGTGCGTGCGCGCGCGCATGTGTTAGAGGGCACCAGTTTAATTATGAAGATCTCATTACAATTTTTAAAATAGAGTTATGATTCAGTGTTCACTCTGAGTCCATCGGTTCTCCATCTGGGCGTAGATAGCAAGTTTCTTCATGAGGCCTTTGGAATCGTGGTTTGGTCCTTGCAATGATCAGAGTTTCTAAGTCTTTCAAAGTTGGTTATCTTTACAATATTGTTATTTCTTTTTGTTGTTGTTGTTGTTGTTCTTTCCTGTAACATGGCTAATGAAGAAACATATTTTGAATGACTATACATATTTAAAATGGGTTTTACTTTCCTGCCCTTCTCAATGAGTAGGAGAGGGAACAGGAGGGAAAGAATTTAGAACCAAGAATAAAATCAAATTTTAAATAATAAGAGATATATGAATTTATTATTGGGCAGCATATTGATCACATTAGAACCTAAGATCAACTCTCTGCAAATCCTTTGAAGAAGTCTTGTCTTAGGATCCTATTTGCAAAATAAATAAAATAAATTTGAAAATATAAAAATAAAGACCGATTAAAAAGAATTCTAAAGCTAAAGCAACAGAGTTGAACTGAATGTTGATATACATATATGAGTGTATATATGTATATATATATGTATATATATATATATGTATACACATATATAATGTTGACTGATGTTTGAAATACCAAAAACTACATGCCTTCCAACATAAACATTCACACAAGGAATTTTGCTTTCTTTTCTGTGTTATATATACCTGGTTCCATTATGATTCTTTGTTTTAAATATGGCTTATTTAGTTTGAAAAACATATTCAGTTATATGACATAAGCTTTCTCCTTTTAATTATAAAATTATAGTGTTAGAGATATTATTGTTAATTATTAGAATTAATTTCAGAAACAGTGCATATTTGTTTTTATAAAAGCAATTCTTTCTATAAAATCAAATAGAATAGCATTCATTTTTCTGAAGATATCGTCTAAAATCTTTCATTTGTTGCTTAATCAGGATTTCATTAATTTGGATTAGAATCTTAATTTTTTCTATAAATAATACAAAATTTAAATCTACCTATTCAGTTATTATTTGTAAGCTGGGATTTTGAAAATAGACTGCAGAAGCTGAGAAACAGAAACACTGGCATTTGACTTTAGATCATAAAAGCAAAAACGCTTCTAAAAGTAGAAAGCAATTCTGAAAAGACTGCTTAATTCAATTTGCAATTTTTATGTGTGTGTGGAGGGGCAATAATGGTTAAGTGACTTGCCCAGGGTCACACAGCTAGTGTCAAGTGTCTGAGGCCGAATTTGAACTCAGGCCTTCCTGAATCCAAGGCTGGTGCTTTATCCACTGCGCCACCTAGCTGCCCCCTCTCAATTTGTAATTGTGATCAATCAGTACCTATAAAAATGAAAAGAACCGATATTTTGCTCTTAGATTAACTGAAAACTCTTAATTTTAAAGATTCTAATCAATAAAAATAATAGTAACATAGAACTTGTAGCTTCAGTATCAATACACTTAGTACGTGGCTCTGAAATTAATGTGAAATGCAAGGAAATAAAAATTTGATATGAAGATTTCAAATTCGATTATTAATTATAAAGAATTGGGGATTTACTAAACTTTGGCAGCATTTCAGAATGCTTTTTCCAGGGACCAGATAATCACCCAAAAATATCTCCACCAGATTGGCCAATAGCATCCATAATGATATGCTAAGATAAAGCCTGATTAATTTGAGAATTAGAAATAATAGTGGTTATGATGACAAGTCAATTTTCAATTAATGGGGATAATGTAAAGCAAAAGTATTTCAATTCAATTTAGCAGTCATTTCTTAATAACAATAACCAGCATTTAAAGTTTACAAATGTTTCAAACACATTATCTTATCTGATCTTCTTGACAACCTTGTCAGATAAATTCAAGTTAGAGAGAGAGAGAGAGAGAGAGAGAGAGTTTGTGTGTGTGTGTGTGTGTATGTGTGTAATTTTTTTCAGCTGTAGAAATTAGGTGAGTTACACAAGGTCATACTGCTAGTAAGTATTTGAGGTAAGTTTAACACCTGGGTTTTCTGGACTCCTAGGCCAAGTAGTGATGGCCTTCAAAGAATGTCTTAATGTTCTAGGTTCCTAGATGGGATTTATATTTGGACTTGGGCATTTGTTTTTAATCCCATGAAATCCAGTCCTAATGAGTTACCATGGGGAAGAATAAGGAGACAAAAGAGATTTTGCCTATCTCCAACAACCCTTAGTCAGTGTTAATCTCAATTCATGTTCCAAGTGAGTCTTCTTCCCTACATAGAGTATAAGAAACCCTAAAGGACAATTTCTACACAGGGTTATTCTGTGCATGTGTATAAATAGTGTTCATTTATATATATATATATATATATATATATATATATATATAATTGTGTGTACATATATATACATATATACACACACATATGTGCACACACACACACACACACACACATATATATAAACCTTTGCAATTCAGAAGTGGAGGTATAAATGTAGGAAGGAAAAGCTATGGAGGAAGAACCTATGTACTTCTTACTTTAAAACAAAGTTAGTAACATTATATACTACTGCTTGCTGACTGTGATCTTGGGTAAATTACTTAACCTCTCTGGGCTAGATTTACATTTTATGTAAAATGGGGTTAATTATAATTTACTTTCAGAATTCAGTTGTCCATATAAGAAAGTCTCTTGATATGCTTGTTATTCATCTGAATGTGTTCATAATTATATCAGAAGATTTGTGGTTGGACTTTTTTGTTGTTTTGGCAAGAGAAAGACCTGATTTTTTAAAAAATTCTGGTAATAAATCTCAAAATAAATTTTCTGAAATAATATCATTGTAGGGGGCAGCTAGGTGACATAGTGGGTAAAGCACCAGACCTGGATTCAGGAGGACCTGAGTTCAAATCCAGCCTCAGACATTTGACACTAGCTGTGAGACCCTGGGCAAGTCACTTAACCCTTATTGCCCAGCCAAAAAAAAAAAGAATTAATATTGTAAGAATGGAAAGAATTAAAATATATAATGCTTATAAAATCTAGTTTTTAAAAGAAAACATCTCTTTACTCGATATCTCATTTAACATTTGCATGGTCTGTCATTAAATTTTCATTTCTTTGGGGACAAATCAAGACCAAAAAAATATGCCATAGATTTAGGAAATTGACTTTAGTGGTCACTTTTCTTGAGTTGGGTAGATTATTTGGCTGCTAAAATGACTTCTTGGGGTTACAGTGGATAGAGCACTGAGAGTTGAATCAGGAAGATTCAATTTTCATGAGTTCAAATCCAGCCTCAGACACTTGTTACCTGTGTGACTCTGGGCAAGTCCCTTCTTTGCCTCAGTTTCCTCATCTGTACAATGAACTGAAGAAGGAAATGGCAAACTGCTCCAGTATTTCTAATGAGAAAATCCCAAGTGGGGTCCATGAAGAATCAGAGACAACTGAAAACAATTAAACAAGATTAATACCCCAATTTTACAGATGAGCAAACTGAAGCTGGACAATAGTAAGGGACTTGCTTAAGGTCCCAAGCTTAAAAGTGGTACCACTCTTGGTGTACCTCAGGTCTTCTGACTCATAGACCAATGTTTTTAGCCATACCATAATTTATCTTTCAATGTTTTAGATTTTAAATTTATTTATTTTTTTGCAGGGCAATGGGGGTTAAGTGACTTGCCCAGGGTCACACAGCTAAGTAAGTGTCAAGTGTCTGAGGTCGAATTTGAACTCAGGTACTCCTGAATCCAGGGCCGGTGCTTTATCCACTGCACCACCTAGCCGCCCCTTTTCAATGTATTACAATACCAGCACTGTCAACACTTAGACCTCAACCTATAAATCATTCATTTTTGTTGGGAAGGATCTGAGCCCTGGAAATCTGCTTCAAATCTTAACCATTGACCAAGTAGCAGCACACCATAGGAAAAGATAATTTTATTATTTTAAGAAGAGTATTCCAATACTAACTATATATAGAAGTTTTTTTTCCTTTACTGGCTTAAAAAATCCAATTCAAAGCATACTAAAAATTAGTGATATTAAAACCTTAAAATAAAACCAGGAGGGTTTCAGAAACTTAAGATCTTTAAATTTGGTGATGCTACCAGATGACACAATAATTATGTTATATAGAGTTTTATTACATTTCGATATGTGACAACCTCCCTTGGCCTATATTTGTATCTGTAATCTACCTGTGGTTTTCCCAGAAAGCTGGACTCCTACAAGACTGATAAGGAGCTCAAACACAATGCTTGACCTAAATACATTATGTAACACTGGATGCCTGTGAAATAGGTCAGCCTGGGCTCTTAAAACTTATGCAAAACTTATAGTCTTCCACATGAAGCAATGTCACTAGTCAAACTGTATCAAAATCAGCTTTCTAGACAAGAAGGCAATTCTTCTCCTCACCCCCTTTCACCATACATAAAGCTTCTTAAATACTGCCCTACACTTGTCATATGTCTTTAGGCCATAGGAAGTAATAAAGGCAATGAGGCTGATGAAAAGCTTAGCAATACTGAAGTTCATTTAAGTGGATGGGAGTTCTTTGAACACTGCTATAGACATTCTTAATTCTCATTCCCTCAGTAAACGGAAATGGGATTATGAAGGCACGTGGGTCCCCTGCAACAGACCAGAGTGGACATATGGTTTCACAGAGTACAGACCTTACAGATTCCTTTAAACAGTGACTAGTCATAGAAAGCTGAATTCTCCTCAGAACTCTCAGCGTTTCTTTCTTGCCTCTCCCTTAGACCTGATCAAGTTATTCTTGCCAAAGTTATCTGAGCTTCATTAGCTAAATCAGGGCAGGATTGACATGGAAGCCAGCTCCAGGGTAGGAAAACCTTTAATAAAGATAATGGCAAAATTCCAGGCATATGATATGTGAATCTTCTTATTACATTTATGTTCAGTATCTTAGAGATCCGGCTTTCATACATAACCCTCAATCAGGCCAGTGGTAAATTGTTCTCTACTAGAAAGATGGAATTAATCTTCAGTAGTGGTAGGTGGGGGCACTGGTCATTTGTATACCAACTCAGTTATGGAAAGTGAAAACCTAGACGTAGTCACAAAAATCCACTTTAGCCAATGCATCTTCTCCCATTCAGTGTTTACCCACATGTCAGGTTAAGCTGTGTTTTTAAAAGGACAGAATATTTCCTGCCTAGGATAATGCAAACCACCTACATTCTACATTTGGGCAAGGGTATGCTCACCTTCTGAAAATGTGACTCAGTGACAATATTGAGAAGGGAAAGAGGATAAGGGAGGGAAAAAGAACACAGCCTGAAACAACTCACAGGCTGGACAGCCATCCCCTGAATAAGTAAGAGGACATTGAAGTATTTACTGAGGATGCTTATTCTGGGCAATATGATATGTTCTAAATTATTTTATTGAGGTTTTCTGTTTTGTTTTGTTTTTTACATCATCATAGCTTTGCCCAGTATCCCTCTCCCTGCCTACCCTAGTGAGTCATGCTACATAACAAATAGTATTTTTAAAATACAAAAAAAGAAAAAGAGAGGAAAAATCAGAACAATCGATTGATAGATGAAAAAGTCAGAAAACATAGACAGAAATGTGTGCCACCCATGGACCTTTTACTTTTTGTGCTTAATCTATATCGTTTTGTTACATTCCCTTTTGATTGTTTTCAGTTGTTCTTTCCACCTACATTGTCCTCATTGTATTGTTTTCTTGGCTCTGCTTACTTTGCTTTGCATCTGTTCATGTAGATCATTCTATGCTTCTTTGTACTCATCACAGTCTTCATTGTTGACAGCACAGTCATATTCCATTACATGTCTATACCTCAATTTGTTTAGCCATTTCCTGATTGATGGGTTTATACTTTGTTTTCAATTCTGTCCTGTGTAATTTTATTTTTGTTTTGTTTTGTTTTTTGTTTTTGTGGGGCAATGAGGGTTAAGTGACTTGCCCAAGGTCATACAGATAGTACGTGTCAAGTGTCTGAGGCCAGATTTGAACTCAGGTCATCCTGAATCCAGGGCCGGTGCTTTATCCGCTGCACCCTCTAGCTGCCTCCGTGTGATATTTATTTTTAAAAGCCATTCCACTTCACATTTCTGTAACACTTAGCAATTCAGACAGTGCTCTACTCCAAATTACTCTAAGGTAGTTAGTGTCAGTATTATTATCCCCATTTTAAAGATGAGGAAACTGACACTTGAACAGGTTGGGGTAACTTGTCCATAATCCCTGAAACTATTAAAGTGTAGCTGAACCCACACCTTTTACATGCAATTAAATGTTCTTTTTCTCTCATGTAGCATTTTAAAGAAAAGAAGGAAACAAGCCTTTCTTAAACAATTATTAGGTGCCAAGTGGGTCATTAGGTAGTACAGTGGGTAGAGTACTAGCCTAGAATTGGAAGACTCATCTTCATGAGTTCAAATCTGGCCTCAGATACTTAGTAGCTGTGTGACCCTGGGCAAGTCACTTAATCATGTTTGCCTCAGTTTCTTCAACTTTAAAATAAACTGGAAAAGGAAATGGCAAACCACTCCAGTATCTTTCCCAAGAAAACCCCAAAATGGGGTCACCAAACATTAGACACAACTGATCAACAAAAAAATGGCAGGTACTTTATAAATATTATCTTATTTGATCTTCACAACAACTTTGTGAGTTAGGTGCTCTTATTATCCCCATTTGACAATTGAGGAGACTGAGGCAAACAGAGGTTAAGTGACTTGCCCAAGATCACAAAATTAGTGTCTAAGTATAGATTTGAACTTCAGCTTCCTGACTCCAGGCCTAAGGCCCTATCCACTGTGCCATCAGTTGCCAAGTACACTGCTTGAGAGATAGCATGGTGTAATAATGGATAATATGCTGGACATAGAACTGGAAAGACTTGAATGCAAATCCTTCCTCTGAACCTCACACTAGATTAGACTTCTTCAAAGTTCCCTTCCTGCTCTAAATTGATTGATGCCGGGATAACAAAATAAAATAAAGCCCTTTAGATCATCAGTGGCATTTATCTCTTTTGACTCTGAGCAGAACAATACTCCTCACATATGGAACTAAGCTTTGCTGCTTCAATTCACTCTCTGAAACACAGAGCATTTACCTCTCTCCATTATCTTCCTTTTACCCTGAGCAGGTTCAGCCTTAAGCATCTGAGTCACATTTTTTACAGCACAAACACTGACGGTTTCCATGATGGAATGATACTCATTAAGAAGACAGCAAAAATGTAGCCTATACAAATGGGAAATGAGCTACTAAAATGAAGTTCTAAAAAGAGTTGCTCCATTCTGTTTTAGGCATTAAAATCTAAGCCCATTGGAAAGGAGACCTTCATTGTTTCCCTAAACTATAATACACTATGAAAAAGAGCCTCCACCTTACCCCCATGCACCTGTTTGCCACCAGTGAAGAAACAGATAAATCCACATAAGGAAACTCAAAATTAAAAAAAAAAAATCCAAGCTGCAGCATCCTGCAGAACTCAGAGTATCCTAGAACTCAGAGAAGTCTAACCAGCAGCTTCTCGCGGATGCACTAAACTTCATGGAGGCAACTAGTCCTAGACAGTAGGTAGGTAGCTTGCCAGTCAAATCCAATTCCTCTGGGGCAAGTCCTTATTTTCTTCTCCTGTCTTACCTAGTGAATGCAACAATGCTCTGAAAAGACACTATTTCTGCCCTGAAGGCATTTCTGTCCTACCAACTTACCACCTAATGCTCATAATCATGCTCGGCAAAGTGACAAAAATAAGACTGCCGTTCGTTTGCATATTGAAAACAAAATACATACTATTCTGCCGCTTCTTTTATTGCATTGTTATTTCATCATTATTCACCACAGTTCTTGCCTTCATTTGCAGAGTTTGGGTTTTAATGTAATGGCCATTCAATAAAAATGTTGCTTTTAAGGGTTTGCATATCATCCCATTTTCTCTTCAACCCTTCAGCAACCATATGGCAAGCAATCAGGTCTGCAATCACTAGGTCCATATTATATAGAGCATGATTTCAGCATTATGCTATTACCCATCTGTTTCTGTAGAAAAAGACATGAACCCTTGTATAAGAGGTCAGTGGTTTCATTGCACACCGTATTCCAGAAATCTATCTCTGTTCACTTGAGATCACTTTTGTGATTTACTCTAGTCTCCAGGCCAGACTTTTTTTTTTTAAGAAATACAGACAATCAGCACAATTTGTCTGTCTGACTGTTGTATGAAATTATTTCTAACTGGAGCACTAAGCACTTAAACTTTCTTAGTTAGGGATTCTCTCTTCCCCCACCCCCATCCCCAGATTCTACATTAAAAAAAATGTGGGTAATAAAGAGAGGAAAAATCTGCCTCACCTGGTTTTCTGTTTAACTGTCTGTAGAATAAAGCTCTTGCAGTGTTAGAGCCTGGAAAGACCTTAGAGAGTATTTCTTATGATCTTGTTTTGTATGATCTTGTCATTTGGAAACTGAGGCACAAAGATATGAAGTGATTTATAATCCTAAGTAACACTGCAAATTAGATGCAGATATGGGACAGGGAAGTCCAGGCAAGTCACAACCCTATGGACTTCCAATTCTTTACTCTATCATATCACATTGAACCATCTATAATCATCTCAAGTTCTTTTTGGGGGGGAGGGGGTGAAGAGGGAGCATGTATATGCACTGTGTGTGTGTGTGTGTGTGTATTATATATAGATATAGTCACCAGATAGTTTACTTTAGATTGGGTAAGCTGTAGAGAGCACTACTAACTAGTGGACATAATTTTAGTGTTAGCTTTTAATTTGACCTCATGCTTAGCTCTCCATTTAATAAAAAGAGCAGTTATAATGAACTTCAGATGCATCCAATTAAGCCTAAGAAGAGACTTAGCCAGAAAGGAATTCAGTTTGCTATATAAGGCAGCAACTTCATTAAATATAACTTGTCACGAAATACTTCCAAGACATCCTCAGTTGCGAGTGCATTGTCATGAAATTGATAGCAGAAGCATGACTAAAGGAAAACACACTGGGGCAGGTGAAACCACAAAGCATCTTGGGTTTTTATAAAAACCAGTCAGGGTCATTAAGGGTGGCCAAAGTTGTCCACAAATGCCCCCCTCATATCAAATAATGGGCTGCCTAAATGAAAATCACTTGGCTCTGTTTCATCATCATCTCCCATAACATATTGTTATATAGTGATATAGGGGATCAACATCACAAAAAATTAATGAAAACTCTAAAGTGTTTAAAGCATAAATAGGTGAAAATTATAGGCTGACAACCATCAATTACAGAATAAATGCTATTCAACAGCTGAAATAATAATAGCTAGAATGACATATTATATAGTTTTGGCCTACAGTTTTATTTACTATTTTCAAGAAACCTGAATGTCATGGCACTAATATAAACAATGTTAATACTGGACACTTTAGCAAAATACTGCTGGAGTTAATTAAAATTCTATAATTGAAGAAGACCTTTTACAGTGTAATAGATGAGACAATAAGGCAAGATTACTCAGTGTTTATTAGATATCCTAAAATTACTCTTAGAGAAAAATTATACAGTGAGACTAATCATCCCTTTCAGAGATAACTTCTGGAACTGAAAAGTCTCTTTCTTAGTTTTGATATCCCTTGGTTTCTGAGATCAATGACTTTAAGGATGAGAATATGGGAAAATAAAATGCTTTGCACAGATTAAAAATAAATGTTAATAACATTCATTTTTTAAGGCAAAGCAAGAAAGGGAAAAGTTCAAGTGGCATCCATCTTTTAGCTGAGAATCTATTGGAGGAGATAGAAACAAACTGAGTTGGTGACATTTTGTAGGATTCTTTTCAAAGAATATCATCCTATCTTCCCAGCTCCCATAGACATCTAGATATGAACAGAGAAGAAAGCAGCAACCAAAGGAACAGAAGAATCTATGATACACAAAGTGACAGACCCAAGAGGGTGGGAAGATGAAGAAATTATCAATTGCAAGTGACTGAAATAAAACAGCAGAAGCTCTCTGTAATAGACTTCCCAGTTCAAACAACATTCTGCCATCATATCTGTATAAACACATACAGAGGGCTGACCCTGGTCAATGTTGTAAGGTCAGAGAAATTTGACTTCAGTCCCCAAGCCACCTTTTCTCTGATTTTTTCTTTCCCCTCGGGCAGCTCATCATCTCCTCACAGGTAAGGTGCCCAGTGACTTCAGGTTTCTCCCTCTCCCCTCTCTATCAAAACTCAAATCCTTAATCTACCACAATGAATAAATCACCAATCTCAGTTTAGTGACTTTGCACAGAGACATTTATATTTCAACAGGAATCAAAGCTACACAAGGATTACCTACAAGGAAGAAATCTCAACAGTGGAACTATAGGCATTAGCTTCTTAAAGGGTAGGGACAATGTTGGAGTCAATGGACTCCTATATGTGCCCCTAAAACCATGCCAATGGAATGTCTTGCTATTTACACAGGGACTCCCATGTGAATCCAACTAGTGCTTCTTTTTTTCTTTTCTCTTCCTTTCTTTTCTCTTCTCTTCTCTTCTTTTCTTTTTTTATTTATTTCTTTCAACAGAGCAGTCTAAGGGTTGTGGTTGCTTTAACTTTGTGGAGACACATTCACAATAAATTTAACAGTACTGTAAATATAGCTTACCTACAAACTGAATAAAGTTGAAACAGGTAGTCTAGTTAGACCACTAGGAGTGGAATTCTGGACTTCTTCAGTTTTCTCAACTATAAAATGAAAGGAATTTAAACAGGCTTGCCAACAAAGTTCCATTTGGTCAAGGACATGCCACTACTCTCCAAGGCCAATCTACTGAGATTGCTCTATCCTAGTAGATTATTTTCCATAAAAATCTGAAATGCTCCACGTACCCTCTAGTTAAAGGTCACTTCGTTCAATCTTCCAGGTGAATCCTTCTACATAACTCTCAATCACTCACCAACTGATATTCTACTTCTATAAAGCAAAGCAAAAATTGGAAAAGAATTGAATGTGGGCATTATTATTAGGAAATTAATTATTTGTTTCCATGAAAATATGACAGCAATCCACATTTTCCCTCATTTTATTCCTTCCCCCCAAAGAACTTAAGTTTATAGAATAGAGAGGGAAAGTATTGAATTGTTTGTTGTTGTTTTAATTTTGAATCTATTTTGTAATAATCATTTATGACTTCTTTTAGACTTCCCTGTTTCCCATTCCTTCCTGAAGCAGATGTTATAATCTCCTCTATACCTATTAGTACTATCTGACATTATTTTTCTTAGTGTCATAAAATAACATGGTGAATATTTAGATGGCACTTTAAAGTTTGCAAAGTATTTTATATAATTATCTTATGGGAGTCTTACAACAAGCTTGTGAGGTAAGCACTCTAGACATTATGATCCCCATCTACCTCACATGGGATAAAATAAGTAGTTAATGTCAGAGATAGGATTTGAACCCAAATTTCCTTGACTCCAATTCCAGCACCCTTCACTCTGTCCAGTTCTCCTTGATGACATGCTAACCTCTTTAAGGCAGGGGACATATCCTTTGAAATTTCTCCATCTAAGGACACAGTAATTACTCAATAAATTCTTATTAAATAAAAGACTAAAAATGAAGAAACGTTAAAGAAAGAACGAATGTCCTATTCATCATTACTAAAAAAATATTTTAGACCTGAAGGACAAACTACTCTTCAGTTGGGGATGGGTCAAATGTGGGTTTCATTTAGATATTAATAAAGAGAAAAGATGAACTAAACACATTTTGTAGAAATTGAGAGTTTGATCAATTCAGACAGTATCCATACTCACTGGTATAGATAGCTGGGTAGATAGGTAGGTAGACAAAGAGATGGCCATATAAAATAGTATCTTAAGCATAATAAGTGTTCTATAAATGTTTGCAGAACTTAATAACATTGGGCTAGGCTCAAATTTTCTGATTTTGACAGAAACCACAAGTTACAAGTCATCATCAATGTTATCATCGAATATGTCTGGACTAAAATCAATATTCACAATAAAAACACTTACACCTTAATGTCAAGAAAATATATTGATAGTGCATTAAGAGATTACATCATTTAGCCAAATGGTATCAATTAAGATTTATGGGCTTATTTTAAGTTATAAAGTAGATTTGGCAAAAAGATATCTAGCAGTTTTCTTATTGGGTTAAATGTCTCAACCCAGTTTTTTTTTTTCATTCCACTTGAGGTTAGTCTTCAATTTAAAGAGTTGCTTAAATAATACAGCTTTCTTATAGAAGTGGTAACTTCCTTTATTCATAGACTTTCACAAGCTTCTGCAAGTATTGAAATACATAAGATGGAAAGAGATGATATGGGTATCTATTTTCTTTCTGTTGAATTTTTAAAAATCATTTCCTGAGTATATAACTATACTACTACCCATCAATGAAAAGAACAATCAAATTAAAGTTTCATTATAACTTATTTTCTTCAGATCTATTCCTCAATATTGTTAATAAAGTTGGAGTGTGTAATGTGTGCCCTTATAGTTGATAAAATTTAGTTTTTCACTTTTGCAGTGTATGGCTCATAAGATCTCCCTGTTACTTAATGGATAAATGTTGGTAGAAAGGTGTTTTTGAGAGTTGATATTTTTCCCCAAACCCACTCCTCTAAACCACCTTTTAGACATGAACTAGAAAGTTCACTGCCTTAAAAAAATCCCAAAATATTTGATCAATCCTTCCTATTGAATGTTGAATACTCTGAGGATAGCTCTATTTGCTACTAATCAAAATTTATAATCCATTTTGCTTAGTTGTCTGCATTGCCCTTGTGTGTTCAACTGTGGATTATCTTCCCCTGGGACCATGTCTGATTGCCTAGTTTAATATGCAAGAGACTCTACTTGACCAAATTACTGATTCTTTTAGATTGGGAATTCTCAGTTCTGAGGAGGTATGAGAGAAAGTTCAGAAGCTCTCACTGGAAACTAAAAATTGGATCCTTCCCATGGTTATCCAAAGGCAAAATAATGCCAGAAGGTTTAGACTATAGACACATTTCCCCCCTTACATCCAGTGACCTCCCTTTTCCATGAGGAGCAAACACAAAAGCTTTCAGCATGAATAAATTTTTGATTCATCTTAAAATGTGTTGCTGCTTCATATATACATTAATGACCTATTATACACAAACTGGAAAGAGCAGCATAATTTGTAGAAACAAAAAAAATCTTATTTTTTTCTTTTTCCAAGAATAAAAAGTCTTAGAAGAAAATTCTCTCTCAGGATCTAGAAATTACAGGCAGGGGAAAGAATGTGTCAAAACTCAATTCTTAAGGGAAGAGGTCAAACTCAAGAGTATGAAGAGAATTGACATCCTGTTCTGTGATTAGGTCATAGGAGAAAGCTTGGGGTGAGAGAAATAGAGAAAAAAGTTACATCTTTGCTATCTTAATGAAGGTTTGCTAAACCATTGGAATCCCCCCCCCCAATTGTATTGAATGTTATGATAGCTTTCTGTGCTCATTATAAGGGTTTTCAATTGAAATGACGGAGACAAAACACTTCTAATGACAAGATTTTAAAGCCTTCCCTATTCCCAGGTACTACTATTCAAGAAGGTTGAAGGTTTCTTCAAGAAAAGAGGAAAGCAAAAGTTTGAAGGTATATAAGGAAGGAATGAAGAAGAAAAATACAACTAGAGGGTAGACTAATACTCTGCTCTGCCTGGATTTCCACCAAATGCCTGCAGCCCAGCTCTCCTGATGCTCCCTCCACCCATCTGTCCACATTTACTCCAACTGCTAGTACCTTCCTAGTTCATTCAGATTGTTTTTCCTGATCTCCCACCCACACTCAAATTCTATATTCGCCATGACCCTGAAAAGATGGAAAACCTTTGTCTGACTCCATGAGCCTGTAATTAGTTCATTTTCTTATTGCCTAGAATATTTATAGACACTGACACATAATTTAGCACTTGATTATATATTAACTTTGCATTATTCTCTCATTATTTCTTATGAATGAATTTTGTTTCTCCCGACAATTTGTAAAGCACCTCAAGGAGGCAAGAAACAATCATCCACTTCTCTTAGATCCCTTTGAGCTCCTAGTATAGCCTTTGGCACATAGTAGGCACCCAAAAAATACCTGGTCATTTTTTATGGGCAGATGAGGCTTTGGGGATCATAGATTTTGACCGGGAAGGGGGCTTTTGAAGTCATAAGAGCATATCTTTAAAGCTAGAAGTGGACTTAAAGCTAGAAGCTTTCAAGTCCATTTCATAAATAAGGAAACTGAGGCAGAGAGGAGTTAAGGAACTTGGTCTAGGTGCCAAAGCTAACAATTGTGGGATCTAATTATGGCCTGTTTTCCTAACTCCAAATCATCTTATGCCTTATCATCTATGTTATGCAAATAGTGGATTTTGAAGACAAGGAAATTGAAGTCCAGAGAAGGTAAAAATCTTGATGGGGGTCACCCAAGAGAAACATGTAAGGGCTGGGATATGAAACTGGATTGACTACAAACCCGTTACCTTTCCAACTGTACCATGCCATATTTATTTGTAAAGCTTTCTTACAGAAAAAAAAAATGATTATGGCATGACCAATTTAACAGCCCCGTAAACAAAGGTCAAGAGAGACACTGAGGCTTCCAGACTGGAAGGAGGACCTTCTTCTAGGTCGACTGCAGACTTAGGGTATAACTCTGCAGCTCCTTGAACTTGATTGAACTGAAATGTGGTAAAGGAAAACTGAACAAATGAAGGTCTAAGCCGTGTCAGATCTTGAATATTTCTGAGAGCCAAAGAAATGGTGATTTTATGCTCTGCTTCCCCTCCCAGGGAAAAGTTTTCTGATACTTCTTTCTTCTTTTCTACTTTTACAATGTCAAACTACCACCAGGATACTTCCATGGACTATCTTACATCCACAGAGGCCACTAGGTGGCATAGGGGACAGAGAGTGTTGGGCCTCAAGTCAGGAAGACATCTTCCTGAGTTCATATCTACCCTCAGGCACTTACTAGCTGTGGGACCCTGGGCAAGTCACTTAACACTGGTTGCCTCAGTTTCCTCATCTGTAAAATGAGCTGGAGAAGGAAATGGCAGATTATTGCAGTATCTTTGCCAAGAAAATCCCCAGTGGGGCCACCAGGAGTTGGATACAACTGAAAAATCACACATCTACAGAACTCCTTAGGATATATTACCTGAATTATATCAGTAGATAAAGTTCCAGATGTGCAGTTAGGAAAAACCTAAGTTCAATTCCACCCTTAGACACTTACTAAATGTGTGACCCTGGGCAAGTCACTTAATTTCTCTTTGCCAAAATTACTTCACCTGTAAAACAGGAATATTAAGAGCATTTACCTTGCAGAATTGTCATGATATAAATGCTAGTTATTATTATTGCTGTTGTTGTTGTTATTTATTAATCAGGCTTTAGGGGAGGTAAGAGAAAGAACACTGGCTTTCAGAGTCAAAATATCTGGATATAAGGCAGCTAGGTGGCACAGCGGATAAATCACTGACCATGGATTCAGGAAGACTTGAGTTCAAATCCAGCCTTAGACACTTAACACTTACTAGCTGTGTGACCCTGGGCAAATCATTGCTCCCCCCCCCAAAAAAAATCTGGATATAAACCCCATCTCTGACACTACTTTAATGACACGAGGAAAGTCATCTAACCTCCCTGGGCCTCAGTTGCCTTATCTCTAAAATCAAGGAGTGGGACCAGATAAGACTGGGGATGCAAAGTCAATATTGGGTATGGGATTTGACCTATGATATATCTAAATCCATCTAGTAATCAACTAAATTACAATAGGCTTCTACTACATCATTTCCTTTGCCAACATGATCTCATTAACAATATTGATGGGGAAAACATGAAGGAAATACATTTTTGAGTTGATTTATTTTTTTTTAATCTGTCAGCAAGATGGGGTGAAGCTAAATTCATTCTAAACAACAGGTGAAACAGGGAAAGCAATAGGAAATGCAAGTGCCCACAAAGCACAGGCACTTAAAAAAAAAACCACCACTGAAATGGGGCCCCTTTCAGCCTTCAAGTATTTCTCATTCACCCTTTACCAACTGCTTTGGTTTTTGCCTGAATTTGCCATATCACAGCAATGCAGTTTATTGTCTTGGGTGATGGAGAACAGACCTGTTTGTGCTGTCACAATGGCCAATAAAGCTAAGCCAGAACAACTTCATTTTAAACCTAAAATAAAGAAATAGATTTCATTTAAACCCCCCTGTGAGAAGCTCAGCTATCCTTCTACGGTCTTCCCTTTGGCTGCTTTTAGTGCCCCACTAGCCTCCTCAGCAATAGGGAGAGGCACAGCGCTCAGTGACTCTGATTCTCCTCCCATCAGTAAACTGATCCGGTGATAAAACGTAAAGGGGCTTGTACTATTTGCATTTTTACTCAGTTTAGTCACAGATCACAAAATAAATTAGTAAATTGAGCAACAAGCCTTCCCATTTGCAAAGCCCAAACCTTCCAAGCAATCATCTATGCTTAAATTCACAAATCCCTGAAAATATAATAATTTCCCTGTCAATGACCTAAACAGCCACTACTACCATTTCTCTGGAAGAACTAAATGTCCCCTCCATGCCAGAAATGCCAGAGAGCTTGGAAATGCAATATTTTAAAGGAAATTTGGGGAAAAATGCATGGGGGGAGGGGGTTGGAGGGGGTGGGAGTAGAGTGGGGTTGCAGGAGTGTCAGGAAAGGTAGAAAAGAATCTTACATCTTAATGTTGCTTATGCAAAATTTCCAACTGGTACACTGAAATACAATTGAAATTTGGAATCTTAACCCTATTGTTTTCTTTTAATCATGCTAAAAATGAGTTACAATAGCTCACATTTTATAGCACTTTAAATGTTCCCAAAGTGCTTTCTTCACAAAATCCCTCTGAAGTAAACAAGTTAGGGTATTTTGTTTTTTAAAGGCTTGGTGTACAATATTTCAGAAGAAACAGACATTTCTATATTCACTCATTATCCTGGATTGTCAGAGATGGAATGGAACATAAGGGTTACAGAGGCTCTTGGGATGGTTTCAATGTTACCCTGTTATCTTTAGCTCCTAACACAGTGACTTATTAAGGTGCTTACCATGTCTCAGGCACTGTGCGATACAAAGGAAGGCATAAGCACATCATCATTGCCTTCAAGAGCTTCACATTCTAATGAAAGAGGCAACATGCAAATATACATACATACATACATACATACATACATATATATATATATGATATAGACAATGTAAATAGAAGGCAATCTCAAAGGGTACCAAAAATAAAGGAAGGAAGGGCAGGGAAAGTGACCTAGAAAGACCTTTTGCACAAAGTGAGATCTCAGCTGAGTCTTTTTTTTTTAATTTTT
The DNA here is from genome assembly GCF_019393635.1 of Dromiciops gliroides. Taxonomy (NCBI): domain Eukaryota; kingdom Metazoa; phylum Chordata; class Mammalia; order Microbiotheria; family Microbiotheriidae; genus Dromiciops; species Dromiciops gliroides. The sequence continues at coordinate 589,494,329 of NC_057862.1, forward strand.
ATTTTATTTTATTTTTTTTTTTAGTGAGGCAATTAGGGTTAAGTGACTTGCCCAGGGTCACACAGCTAGTAAGTGTTAAGTGTCTGAGGCCGAATTTGAACTCAGGTACTCCTGACTCCAAGGCCAGTGCTCTATCCACTGCGCCACCTAGCTGCCCCTCAGCTGAGTCTTGAAAAAAGCCAGGAGTCAGAGGTGAGGAGGGGTAGCATTCCAGGCCTAGGAGATGGACGACTAACAAAGAAGCATGGAGTTGGGATGATAGTGTTGTGTGAGAGTAATGACAGAAATTTACTATATGTTTGTTGAATTGGAGCAGATTGACTAGGTAGATATCAGAAAGTATTGACTAGTGGAGTGAGTGAGCACTTAGATGAATCAAGACACCAAGATTCTGACACCTCTCCCATTCCCAAAGCCACCCTAAAGATAACACAATCAAATAAATATTCATACCTTAGCCTTATCTCATAGCATCATGAATCTAGACCTGGAAAAGGCCACAGAAGTCAAGTACTCCAATCCCCTTATTTATAAATAGTATTGTCCCCCCAATTACAAGTAAAGACAGTTTTCAACATTCATTTTTGTAAAATTTTGACTTCTAAGTTCTTCTCCCTCCCTTTCTTCCCTCCCCCGTCCTGAAGCCAGTAAGCAATGATAAAGGTTTTACATTACAATCATGTTAAACATGTTTCCACATTAGTTATGTTGTGAGAGAAGAATCAGAAAAAGTGGGAAAAACCACAAGAAAAAGCAAAAGAATAAAAAACCAACAACAAAAGTGAAAATACTATGCTTTGATCTGCATTTAGACTCCATAGTTCTTTTTTCTGGATGTGGAGAACATTTTCCATCATGAGTCTTTTGGAATTGTCTTGGATCATTGTATTGCTGAGAAGACCTAAATCTATCACAGTTGCAATCCCCTCATTTTAAAGATGAGGAACCTGAGGCCTAAAGAGATTGAGTGACTTGCCCAAGGTTGAAGAGATAAGAAATGTCAGAAATGGAATTTAAATTCAGGACAACTGACTCCAGAGACAGGGTTCTTACCACTATCTCATATCCTGGCCACATAAAATATACTCATACCTGCTTTGTGTTCAGTGATGGAGGCTGGAGGAAGGGTAGGAAGAGGACAGAGGAAGAAGGAGAGGTTAATTATTTAATGAATTTGAGTATTTGTTCAGTGTTCATTCAGGTGACTGTTTTCCCCAGGTGGTAATTCCCATAAAGATTCATTGGGACAGAGGACCCTTTTGTCCTATCTCCCTTAAAACCAGAAAACCTCATTTGTGAGGGGGCTGAACAGCATGAGGAATATAGTATTTGACTGTGAGACAAATATATTTTTTTCTTAGTGCAAAGTGAACTGACCCATAAACTGTTCCACACCATGACCCTTACTTCATTCACATTGTGCTCTAAGCAACTGAGTAAACCTTCGCAGAGCACAGTGAAACAGCTGGCTAGGAAGCATTTCATGTAAATAGTTATATTATCAAGAACAGTGTCCTCTCTAAAAGAGGCTTTAGTTACTTAATTCAATGAGAAAAACCGAATTTCTTGATCAGATCCCCAAACTTCTGCCAAGGATTTTTGAGTGAAATTCTAGACTATAGAGAAATCTGCCCCAGGAGTTTCCGAGTCCACATAGATCTCTCCCTCCTTCATCAGACCACAGGGTATTTAGCTTCTCTTTTTCATGGAGAGAGATGAAGGATAGAAGTCACCACCACTGAGATTTGAACTAGCATGGAAGGTACCCTCAGGTTTGTAAAACCTGAAACTGAGCCCCTACCCCACTGCAAACATCAATTCTAACAAAGGAGGATGAATCAAATCCAGACCAGCTGTGGTAAGAACCCTCAATCCAAACCCCTAGACCACCTAAGAGGAGCTAATTATAATTATACAGTAGCATGATGTCCAAAAACACTTGATTTGATTCAAGACTCCATATTATCTTTAACAATGTAACTCCAGGATGAAATGATCAACTTTAGGTCTTTGTAAGAGTGGAATCAGGTGACCAATTAGAGTTTATGGGGAAAAGAGGCTAAATAAAAAATTTTAAAAGGACCAATGTCCCCAATTCTTTGACTTCCTAATGTCAGTTACTTTAATTCAGCTCAAATCATCATCCAGCCAGCCAAGTTACCTCAGTGGAGTTGTTTCCTGAAATCCAAATATCTGAGTCAACTATGATTTCTGTTTGCATGTATCAATATATGGGAATTATCCAACATATCATAAGTAATAGTTTTTGTGATCTAATAACTACTCTACAAAGACTGTCATTCAAGATAAATGGGAGGAAATAGTTCATGATTTCATTAATAATCTTTTCTTCTATTTACTAAGCACACATTTACAGTGTAACAAATTACTTTTGTTGTTTTATTTTATTTTTTTAAATTAATAGCTATGATGTAACCCTCTGGGAATATGTCCTTTACTGGCAATATATTCTTATATTTCATTGAAATATTAAAGAAGAAAAACTGTGTGATGAGTTTGAAAGGCTTTGTTTCTGAATGTGATGTGACTGCTCATTGTCATTACCAGAATGAAGGAAAAAAAAAAACCCCTCCCCAATATCTGATTCATCAAACACACTCCCTTCCTGATGTTAATCTCATTTCTCCACTGTGATATTCCTAGACAATAGTGGTCATCTAAGTACCCTTAATCCTTTTAGCGAGCACTAATAATTATGCATTAGTACAAATAACATTAAAGCTTTTTTTCAAATAATTACATATATAATGGATGTGTCTTTAAAAAGTTGTTTACAGCTAATTAACCAATGAATAATTGTTTTCTCTTCCAGGAACCGGGAAAGCTTATCTTAGAGTCACAGTTAAAAATGCTTTTTTTCCAGTTTTACAGATGTTGTTAGCAATTAAAACTGTTAAAACACTATTAAAAAGAAATTCTTGTATTAAAGGGCTTACTCATCCCAGTTGTTGTGATTTCTAAAGTACTGCATCTTTTTCAATCATTTCCGGTTTGAAAAAGCCCTGATGGTCTAAATGTAGCAAGACCCCTTTCTGAAGAGTTCAAATCCTCGAGTAACATAGCACAGTCTGCTTGTTGCTATATGACTAGTTTAATTGTGGGCTGTAATAAAGGTCATAATTAATATCCCAACACAGACACTAACAAACAATTTTAAATTGCCAGCATAATCAAATGATGCAAACATCTATGAGCTACAAAAGTTCATTGCCGCAACTGACAATTTCTTAATTGTATTCAGTCATTCATGGAAATTTTATTAACATCGAACTGATGTATCCTGCCCTTACTCTGTCACAACACCAGGGATCTAATTTCATTATTTTCCACAAGATTTGCTTGACTACTGCCACGATTCTAATATTGCTTTAGTCCAGATGTTTATGCTATTTAAATTAGGAAGAAAAGGCTTTTGGGTAAACACAATTAAAGAAGTTTTTTTTCAAATTTAGTTTAACAAACTTCTTTTAATTAATGCATATAGCTGCAATGTTGAGGCTTTTTCGCTGGGTTTATGTTGATTTCCCACTGTGTGCAACATACATTGAGTGTATAGCTACTGCTAAATATAACCACCTTTTAATTTTTCACTTACATCTGAGTGCTCATTAAAGTGAAAAATCCCAGCACACAACAGCACTTTTTATCCTTTTACTCTTAATCAAACCCTAATTTTTTTTTCATTGTAAAGGGCCTGTTGGAAAATATATTTCTGATTTGGCTATCTTTTAAGACTCTCACAAACAGCAAGCAGAACCCTGGAGTTGTATTCTTGTCATTCAAAAGGCATTATCCTCTGATAGTTGACTATAGGCATTTCAATTAAATGAGGAACATTCACAAAATCTCTGCTTAGACTGATATTTTTCCCCTCTATTGGGGGGTACAGGGGCTAAGGGGAAGGGTGAGGAAACTCAGTTCTGTATGCTTCTAGAAATCTCTGCAGTCTATATCACAAGTTAAATTTCATAGTGCAAGGGATTCCAATAAATAAATAAGAGTTTTCCCTTGGTGACTGCTTACTTTCATTCTCTGGATTCCCCTTCTAAGTGATTATAATAGACTCCAAAATACTTACATGAGATTTAATAGTACTCGAAGGCTAATCAATCCACATCAGTTTTGAAAAATACAAACTGGATTTTGTTAAGGTCAAAATGCCATTTTGCAGCAAATGATTGTAGCTTTGCTTCCTACAAACTGAGAATGACAGTGTTTGTAATCCCTAGATAAATGAATAAACTCCCATTGTAGGGCTATTGAATCTTGTTGAGTGGCATATATAGACAATATAGAATGTTCAGTAATCATCACTGGAATTATAACTAGCATTTATATAGTGTTCTAAGGCGTACAAAGCAAATAGAATCTTTAATAATTAGTAGTTCATTGTGAATTATGAATATTAATTCATTTTATAGTTAGCAATATCCCTGAGAGGTAAATGCTATTATTATTCCCATTTTACAGAGGAAGACACTTAAACAGACAGAAGTTAAACTCATTGCCTAGGGTCACAAAGCTAGTAAGGCTCTGAGGGTGGATTTTAACTCTGTCTTGACTGACTCTAGGGCCAGCAATTTATCTCCTGGGCCAATTAGCTGCTTCAATAGTCTATGGAGGTTCTACAAAATTATTCTCCAATCCAATCTTAAAATAAATAAATAATAACAAAGGTTTCAATACCAAACTCCAGGAACCCATTGTGTTTAGGCAAAGTCTAACCCATGAGTATGTCCGCAACAAGAATTTTAAGCCAACCTCATTTTTAAATTTTTTTTGTGGGGCAATGAGGGTTAAGTGACTTGCCCAGGGTCACACAGCTGGTAAGTGTCAAGTGTCTGAGATCAGATTTGAACTCAGGTCCTCCTGAATCCAGAGCCAGTGCTCTATCCACTGCACAACCTAGTTGCCCAAGCCAACCTCATTTTAATAATATCTTTATTTCAGTTCTGAGATTAGACCAATCAATTATATGAGTTCAACTCATGTAACTCCCCCCCCCCCCCGCAAAGTATAGGGGAATCCAAATCATAACTCTCCCTCCAAATACTAGATTTAAAAAAGTCTCCTTGCTTCACAAGTATGGTCATATTTACAAACAGCAATGATACCTGCTAACACTATGAAACTGGGCCTGCTTTCATCTTTCTGGAAGAAGTTTGAAATGTTTGAATCCATAAAATCTTTTCCTCACCAAGGGCTTGAAAGGAGCATAATATCACTTTATTGATGTATTTCTCGTGTTATCACTATTTCCCCATGCATGCATTGATTAGGAGTGTCTATTTCTTCTTCTCTTTATATTAGGTGGAAAATCCTCCTGCTGAGGACAACCTATGGAGACAAATTTCTTTTGGTTTATTTTTAAAATGTTAAAATCTGAAAAATAGTTTCTGGCCTCTTGAGGGTCCTCTGTTCAGCCCAGGTGGCAATATTATTCAAACTTCAGGATTTGGGGAGACCTCAATTCGGGGTTCTTTTTCCCCCTGAGACTGCAGTTTCTAGGCACAGAGAATTAAGTTAAGACAGAAGGTTTTTTCTTGAATGCACAAAATCATTTTTTTTAAAAAAATTAATACTAAATGCTCACAATTAGAAAGGACTATGTAAAAGACAGGTGTACTGGGGGTATAATTCTTTTGAATTGCTAAAAAAAATCTATCCAAATCAGATACTATACCTTTCAATGTTGGTTTATTTCCCTCTTGTGTTCTCTATTTTGGAGAACTCTGTTTGGCAAGGTTTCCAAGTATACCATGTCAATTTTATAAAAACTAAAAATATTGTTGAAAAAATATTATCCCAAGAACATACGTAAAATTATAAATATTCAGCACATCAAGCTTTTGATATACTTTAGTGCACATGAACTGAGTAGCTGTCAAAATTACAACAGGCAACTCAAGTAATTATGCAGATTTATGCAAAACATTAACAAGAAGAATTAAATGCACAAATGAGGTGGCTACACTTGAATTGTTAAGATTATGAATAATTACCATGAATCTTTTTGCTCTTAATATAACTTGTTTTTGATAAACAAAGCCTTAATTATCAGAATACTTTTGAGAATTTTGGTGACCTTCATTAATCTTACAAAACAAGTCTCTTGTGTTCTGCATTGTAAAAGGCACATGCTTAGAATAAGTACACAAAACCTTGGGAAAAGCATATGTTAATGGCTACTACAAACTGGTGAATGATACCTCAGTTTTAAGTACACGAAATTCTGCACACGTAGCCAAAAAAAAAAAAAAAAAAAACCACCAACACACACACACACACACACACACACACACAGAGTGTTGGAAGTTACTATCAGTTTGGAAAAGAAAAAAAAAAACCTGGGAAGAGAGGTATTGCAGGTAGTGGGACAATGAAGAGGAAATAGAAATAATTACTTTGCAAAATAGCTTATTTTTAAGGCAGGGAGGAAGCATCTTATCTTTAAGATACAAGGAATGTAAAAGAGCATTAAAGCAGAAAAACCCTTTTGGCTTTAGGGAACCCTTTTACTGGTCTCTTTCAGTTTTTGGTTTTCCTTAGGTAAAGAGCTCTCAAAGTCAAGTTCGGCTTATATACCACCTTGGCTCCTGAGTAGGATATACAGAATGGGCCCCCCTGGTAATCTTTATATTGCCCTCCTTCTCCCTGATCAGCAGTGGGACCTCTTCCTGTCCCCTCAGTTAATTTCAGAATTAATTTGCAACACTGTCATCAACAGTGAAACAATTCACTGATCAACAGTTGCAATTCTTCATAACATTGTCAAACTCCCAGCTGCCACTATGGCAGGCGGTTCTGCCCCGGCTCCAGACATTCTGCCTTGGGACCAGCGGTAAGAAAGGACTTTGGAAACAGTAAGTCTTTAAAGCTACCCACAATATTTCTTCCCTGGAGAGCAAGCTGTCAGATCAATGGTGTTTTTGTCATTAAAAAAAAAAAATCCAGCACTCTCCAAGGGATTTGAATTTGTTTTGGTAAATGTCAGATAGCTTTGATGCATAAAAATTAACTTAAAGAGGTCACATTCCAATGGAGTACAAGCTTGCACTTTAAGAGAAGTTGTATCTTTATATATCATTACATGACAACGTAGACCAGGCCGGGAAGGTCTAAACATCCCAGGGACTGTACAGATTGTGAGATGACTCAGAGGAACAGACAGTAAATACTGCTAAATTATGCCCAGACGAGTTAATAATTCTCAAGCATATTTCTGAAGACCATCCTGGCTAAAACACATTACCAGCACATTGCCAAGTCCCTGCCTGCTGTCCCAGAAACTTTTAAGATTTAAAGAGAGTAACTTCTTTCAAATGAATTTTTCCTCGGATTGCATCCAAGTCAACAAAGCAGGAGCTGCCTGGGACAATCTGCTCCCATGTCTGTCCATTATCTAATCACATGTGTGACAGGACAATTGGAGTCTTGCTAGTAACCCCTCCTCCTCCAGGCAGAAACAAATAGCTGTTGACCAAAAATCTTCCACAAAACACCACCCTCAATTTCTCCAAACTTAGAACAAAGAGAAGATGCAAGTTTTAAAATGAAACACAATTGCTTCCAAGAACCAGAATTTGGCCTAGACCCGTAAAGCAATAAGAGTACTTCCCTGTTTTTAAAAAGAGTTTTCAAAAAAACACTCAATAAAACTCTGTACTTAATAACTAGGACAAGGGAATCCTTATTTTTGTTTTTCTGCTCACCTGTAATTCATAATCATGATATTCAGAAGGTCTGAGTGTATAGAGCAGAACAAATCTTTCCATCAGCTCTTAACACTTGTGGCAGCCAACACTCACTTTTCCTTTATTGTTTTTTCTGGTTTGGGCCAAATGTACCCCAGGCTTGGTTGGAGAAGAGGGCATACAGAACAACTTAGTGGGTGGTCAACATGTCAAAGATCAGTGATTTCCTATCTGTATGGGAACTCTCTCTACCTAGACAAATCATAACCTGTCTAAAATTGAGTAGATCAGTCTCAGAAAGTTGCCTGAGGCCAAGAGATCAAATGACTTTCCTGTGGTCACACAGATAATAGGGATCAGAGACATAATTCAAACTAAAGGCTTCCTGACTCCATTTAGCACTCTGTTAATTATGCTGTGCTTTCCTTCCTTCCTTCCTTCCTTCCTTCCTTCCTTCCTTCCTTCCTTCCTTCCTTCCTTCCTTCCTTCCTTCCTTCCTTCCTTCCTTCCTTCCTTCCTTCCTTCCTTCTTTCCTTTTCTTTCTCTCTTTCTTTCCTTCCTCCCTTCCCCTCTTTTTCTTTTTCCCTTTTCTTCCTTTCTTCCTTCCTTCTTTTTCCCCCAGAAACCTCTTTGCTCTTATGGTCAGTGTAAAAGCCTACTGTGGATGACCAGTCAATTCTCTCTTCCTCAAATGGCCCTGCAATGGAGCAGAATCAAAACAAACTGTGTCCTTAAAAAAATTAATTACAGGGGGCGGCTAGGTGATGCAGTGGATAAAGCACCGGCCCTGAATTAAGGAGTACTTGAGTTCAAATCCGGCCTCAGACACTTGACACTTACCAGCTGTGTGACCCTGGGCAAGTCACTTAACCCCCATTGCCCCGCAAAAAAAAAAAAAAAAAAAAGAATTACAGGTCCAGAAATCAAGGACCACTTGCCAACTGCATTGAGTATCAATAGGTAAGCCATTCCCAGATCTTGGTGTCCTCAGTCTATCAAACTAGATGCCTTCTCTCTGCTAATGTTCCAAGGTCATATATACAAGGTCATGACTATGAAGAAGGTAGCTCTAAGTCCTTGAACGAGAAAGCCCCAGATGCATTACAAATAATAAATTCAGTTTCAATCCTTTTTGCCAATGTTTAAAGAGTTGTAAATTAAATAATGACAGCACTAACCAGTGAAATCTTCTGACCTATTTTCAGGTCATGAATAAATAGATCAAACTTTAGAGGGTGAACACCAATAGTTCAACTTGCCACTTTGCCTTTATTGGAGGGAAAAGGAAAAGTACACACCCCAAACTACTGATATTGAAGTAATCACAGAAGGATTGGGGAAAGAAAAGTCATATTTCAATCTCAGTTTCCTTATCTGCAAAATGAGGGTAATAATGGCAGCTATTCCACAGGGTTGTTAGAAGGAACAAATGAGATCATGTAAAGCCCTTTGCAAATCTTGAAGTGCTATATAAATGTTTGCTATTAAATAAGCCTTTCACCAACTTGTACAGCTGCTCTCCAACTAGCCTATCTTATTTATTAGGTTCCTGGGCCTCCTAAATAATGTTCTTCTTCTTCCTTTTTCTAAGTGGACCTCTCTCTGTACCCCTAAAAATATCCTCAGCACCCAGGTAACCTGAAAGTCCTTTCCACTTTCCTATTTTCATGCATGGCATCAATTGAAGTGTGAAGGGAAAATGGGCAGGCTTGGGAGCAGATGCCCAAGGCAGTCATAACTTGGATGTAATCCAAGGCTGGGGTTTGGGGTGTGTTGGGGGTAAGAGTGTGGAGAACTTACAAGAAATAAGTTCCCTCTAATGTATCTAAGCTCAAAGGCCTATTTCCAAGGATACTCCATTCATTCATCCATTCAACAAATATTTACTGAGTGCTTTGCTCACAAGTCATATGTCAGTCTCATAGGAACCCCCATCCACATGGTACCTTAACTGACTATGGAGTGATAATGCTGGTCATGGGGATGTGTGACCCTTTACTAAGTTGCCTACAATGTAAAACAATAGTGCAGCGAGAGGATTATTACCAAGGGAGTAACAAGGTCACTGCATTACATGGAAGCCCAGAACTATCCTTAATTTTATGTGGGGGTATCCAACTACAATTATGTTATCCATACTTCACTTAGCCAGGAGTTATCTATTTAAACAATTCAGCCACATGATACTAGAATCTATTCTTGCCACCTATCAGTGTGAAACAAGGCATTTCTGATTCTCTTGTCATGGTCTCTGTGATCATAGGACTGATGGAGAATTGCAGGAGAGTAAGATCAAGCAACGCCACTTGTAGGGAATTAGGCTATGAGCATGTGTCATACCACTTAGGCCAGTTGGAACCAAGTTAGAATAGAGAGTTGGATGCTGGGAGAATTAAAAGTCAGGATGAGCCCAATTACAGCCTCAAATCTATTTACTTGTCAAGTTATGACAACCAGGTTTAGTCTTTCCTGCACTGGGCAATCACATTAATTTTCCTTTAATTGGTAGCCATGTCTTATAGGAGATCTGTGACTCCTAGTTTGACTTAGGACTTCATACAGTGGGATCCATGTCCTCAGTGGATCTAGCAGACTGGTCATTTTGTACCTGCCTCTCTCACCATAATCATGGTGCTATTCCCAACAAGCCTGAATCTCTTCAACCTTTCTGACTTCCCATATCACTTCCTAGTAGGACCAATACATATTATCATCTGATAAAAATCTGTATTATGTTCTTGTCTACAATGTTTATGTGTGACAGTCTTGTCTCCTGAAGAATGTTTAAACTATTTGAAAATAAGAACCATATAATATTTTTGATATTATCTCCCATAACACCTAACAGTGCTAGATACATAATAGAGACTCAATAAGGGTTTGTCCAAATAGATTGCATTTAATTACATTCAAAGATAGATGACACTTTAGTCAACAAAAGTGTTCAGGGCATACAGACAGTATAACACATGAATCAATATGCATTTATTAAGCACTTCTTATGTGTCAGGTACTGTGCTAAGCTCTGGGTCAAACATCAAACAAATATAAAATTTAAATGAAATGTTTAAATTCTATACATGAGCAAGCTACAACCTACAACCAATAAGGAATTTCAAAGATGTTGTGAAGAATTTCATCAGGGAAATATATGATAGGAAGAAAAGATAAGCTGGTCATGTGGCAAAAGTGAAGGATGACAGATAGCCTACTACTATCCTAACAATGTCAGGAGAAAGCAAGGAAGACCTCACTGTGCGCCCGATCTCAGTTGAACTTAAGAGAAGTGTACAGGATACTTGCTCAGGTTGGGCTAGCATGAACAGGTTGCAAGCTATATGACTGGAGGGAACCTCTAGACTGGTGAAATCACAGGTAGATTTGAGAATATGGATTTCAATTCTATAGTAGTAATGAGAGAAATGTGTATTTTTAAAAGTACAAAAGAAAGAGAGATCCATGGGAACTGTGTGTTTAAATAGGGGAAAATGAGGATAAAACATAGATTTACATGTGAAAGGGACATCAGAAATTATTTAAATCAACCCCCTGCAACCCCTACCCCACATCTCCAATATACAGATAAAGAAATGAAGGCCCAGAGAACCAGAGAAGGTTAGTGACTAATCCAGGGCCACTCAAGTAGCTGAAATGGGATCCAAACTCAGGCCCTTGACCCCAAATCCATTACTCTTTTTGCTATAACACTTTGATCTAATTATCTGTTAAAGTTTAATGACAGCAATTCCATAAACTAAAACTAGATTTGAAAGTTATTTCTTTCCAAAAAAAAATGTTTTACCAAGAATACCCTTCTAGGGCTACATTAAAATATCTTCAATCAGATGGTGACTAGACTTATTGATACCCCTCAACTCGTTTTAATTTGGTCATACTTGATCATGCTCTTCATTATTCCCCAAACATGAATTGGGGACAGTATTCTACCAACCAATTTTATCTCAAAGTCTATTTCTTTTGTGGACCTTTCCAGGGATCTTGGAAATGGCTGAAGTATAGAATCGCACCAGGCTCAAGCATTCTGTTGATAACCACAGATTCTACTCTAGGCCACGATACTTTGTTGGCCCTGTGATCCTGTTATGAGTACTTAGTCCCTCCAGAGATGAACATTGCAATATATCAATACCTACGCATCCTGCCCTATCATCTTTGTGGGGTAGGAGGGGTCCAATCAATATGCTGGTGAACCTCTTCTAGTTTTCTTGATGTGTGGTTACCAAGAACATTTGAGCTGTCCATAAGCTATTCCTCACTCTCACTATTTGACTGGTTCTATTTTATTTTTCCAGTAACATATTTTTAATGATGTCCTTTACATTGATTCTCCTGCACATTTTCTCATTGAGAAATGTGTTGCAGCCTGCTAATAATACTCACCACACATCTTTACTGCCCTTTGGGCGATCTTCAAATTTAATTATTTGGAGACTATGACTCACAGCTATAGAACAGCACAGAACAATATTGGAGCTGATTGTCCAGTAGGTATCTCAAACTCAATATGTCCAAAAAAGAACTAATTATCCTTCCCACAAACATTCTCCCATTCTCATTTTCCTATTAGTTTTGGGGGTACTATCATCCATCCAGTCACACAGAATCATAATCTACCTCAGTGTTTTCCTTGCTTCTTACTTTCTTCACTCATCCATAATATCCAATCTGTTACCAAGCCTTAGTTTTTCTGCCTTCACAACATGTTTGTGTATGTCACTTTCTCTCTACTAACACAACTACCTTCCTAATTCAAGCCTTTGTAACCTCTCTTCTGAACTAATACAACAGCTTTGTGTTTAGTCTCTCTAGATCATGTCTCTTCCTATTGTTTCTTCCACTTAGTTACCAAAGTATTTTTCCTAAAGTCTGGGTTTTACCATGTAACATCCTGCCCCCAAATTCCCCATCCAATAAAATCCAATGTCTCCTTATTACCTCCAGGATCAATTATAGTCTTTTTTGGTATTTAAATCTCATTACAATCTCAAACCCCACCACCACTACTTCTCCAATTTTCTCTATTCTTCTATTTCTCTATTACTCTATTCTTCATGCACTCAACAATCTAGCCCCACTGTCCTACTTTCTGTTCCTTGAACATGACACTCCAGCTCCACCCTCCATACCTTTGCATTGGTTGCTATGCCCACCCTGCTTTGACTGATTGCTCTCTCTTCATCACTGCCTCTTAGTCTCTTTGGCTTCTTTCAAAACTCAGCTACTAATGTCTTTAGCTCAAAGTCACCTTCTATTTACCCTAAATATATTTTGTTTGTTATATTTTGTTTTTGTGGGGCAATGAGGGTTAAGTGACTTGCCCGGGGTCACACAGCTAGTAAGTGTCAAGTGTCCAAGACTAGATTTGAACTCAGGTCCTCCTGAATCCAGGGCGGGTGCTTTATCCACTGTGCCACCTAGCTGCCCCCCCCCCCAATATATTTTGTATGTACTTGTTATTCAATCAGTTCAGTTGTATCCAACTCTTCATGACCCCTTTTGGGCTTTTCGTGGCAGAGATATTAGAGTGGCTTGCCATTTCCTTCTCCAGCACATTTTACAGATGAGGAAACTGTGTGAAACAGAATTAAGTGACTTGCCTAGGGTCACATAGCTAGTAAGTGTCTGAGTCAGATTTGAACTCAGGAAGATGAGTCTTCCTAACTCTAGGCCCAGAACTCTATCCACTGGGCCAGTTAGCTGTTCTTGTTCCGTTGTATTCAACAATAAATTTCCAGAGTAAGGATAAAGCCCACACATATCCTAAGATTTGAGTTTTATGATGGAAATATTAGAAGATCTTTATTACAGAAATATTTTGTTGTTACTGTTAAGCTATAATGATATTCTTTTTCCCCTTGTCTTTTAGAATTTTATTTTTTGGTTTTTGTATTTTGTTTTTTTAAGTGAGGCAGTTGGGGTTAAGTGACTTGCCCAGGGTCACACAGCTAGTAAGTGTTAAGTGTCTGAGGCCGGATTTGAACTCAGGTACTCCTGACTCCAGGGCCGGTGCTCTATCCACTGTGCCATCTAGCTTCCCCTAGAATTTTATTTTTTGTCTTGAACTTGTCAAAACAAATAAAATGGTCATATATTCACACATATATGTATATATACCTATTTATGTATATTTTTTCAGAAGAAATGGGGGTTACACATGAAACTATGAATCTCTATATGGCTTGCTTTTCTTTAAAAATAGGATACATGCATATATTTTGAAAATTCTTTTTTGTCATTCAGTCATTTTAGTTGTATCTGACTCTTTATAATCCCATTTGTGGTTTTGTTGGTAGAGGTACTGGAGTAGTTTGCTATTTTCTTCTCTGGCTCATTTTACAGATGAGGAACTGAGGCAAATCGGGTCCAAGTGACTTTCCCAGAGTCACACAGCTATTAAGTATCTGAGGTCACATTTAAACTCAGGTTTTCCTGACTCTAAACCTGGTGCTCTATCCTCTACAACACCTAGCTGCTCCGATAAATTGTACATGTAGCTTTTACAGCTGTCCTGCTTTTCTGTGATTCTTTTCAACCTTTCTTCTCTAGTGTGCATTGAAAAATACTTCAATCACTTTTCATTCATTTTTTCTATACCCTCTCTTATCTCCCACTGTACTATACAAATTCCTAATTGATAGAAGAAAACCAAATCCCTGTAACAAATTGGTATACTCAGTCAAAACAAATTCACAGACTAGCATTGTCCAAGAATCTTGAACTTACTCTGAACCTTGAGTCCATCATCCCTCTTGCAGGAGGTAAGTAGCACAATTCATCATAGGCCCTCTGGAGACATGGTTGCTCCTTAATTTAATCGGTGTTCTTAAGTCTTTCACAGTAGTTTTTCTTTAAAATATTTGTTAATGTATTTAAATTATTCTCCTGGTTTTCCTCACTTCACTCCACATTCACATCATACAAGTCTTCCTAAGTTTCTCTGAAAATATCCTTTTTATAATTTCTTCAAGTGCAATATTATTTCATCATATTCATATACTAGTAATTTATTCATCTGTTTCTAGTTGATGGCCAATTCATCTGTTTCCAGTTCTTTGTTGGAACAAAAAGCTCTGTTATATGTCTTTTTTATATTTACGGATCCTTTACTTTTGGGGGGAGATAGGCCTAATAACCTGGGGGAAAAATTTGTATGCTTTATTGACTTTAAGGGCATAGAAACAAACTGTTCTCCATCTTAAACCACAGTATATTGGTTACCTGTCTTCCTATAGTCCTTTCAAAAATAGTTCTTTTCCCTTTTTTTATCTTTGTCAATCTCATAGATATGACATGGAACCTCAGAGTTGCTTTAATTTGTATTTCTCTAATTATGAGTGATCTAGATTATTCATATACTCATATTTCATATGAGTGTTGATAGTCTGAATTTCATTCATTTAAAGATGCCTCTTTATATCCTTTAACCATCTATTTGTATAGGGGAATGGCTATCATTTTTACTTATTTAAATCAGTATTCTTAAATATAAATCAGTTCCACTCATTATATGTTTTAGATTTGGGACCACTATAAGAGATATTTTTAGTAAAGATTTTTTTTTCCTCTCTGCTGTTTCACTTCTCATTTTCCCTACATTAGCTTTTATTTGTATGAAAATATTTTAGGTATTCAAAATTATACATTTTTATCTTCTTTGATCCTCTCTGTCCCTTATTTAGTTCTGAACTCTTTCTGTATCTGTAATCATTGATAAAAATCTCTCCCTTGTCCCTCTAATTAATTTTTATCTAATTTTTATATTTGTCACATATCTATTTGAAGATATCTTTGGCATATGGTCTGACATGCTGGCCTATACCTAATTTCTGCCAGACCTTTTTTCAATTTTTCTCAACAGTTTTTTTTTTCAAACAGTCTTCACCCAAGTAATTGGAGTTGACTATTTTCTTTTTACCCTCAATGAGTACCACAATGCCTGGCACATAATAGGCACTTAATCAATGGACATTGGTTGTTTCGAATCAACTAATTATATTATCTTCCTCAAGAATTGATGTATTTAGAAAGCTAGCCATCAAAGTTGTGAATCAATTACCCTTAGAGGTTAACAATCCTCTTAATAAAGGATCATTTTTTCTTCCTTTTTTAAAAGAATGGATTCATTTTAAAGAGGAATAAAGAGGATATGAGAGAATATAATAGAAACACAAAATCTTAGTGTTATAAGAGACCTTGAAAAGCATCTAGACCAAGCTTTCATGCAATATAGAAACCAAGTCTGTTGTATCCTCGAGAGAAGGTGATTCAGCTTCCCCTTAAACACTTCTAAGAGTTTTCATCTCACTATTTGGTAAAAGTTGAATATTTCTGATATTAAGTAGCCTAAGCTACTGTAAAGTTTGTCAATCTTCCACTGAGCCAAAATTCCTCTACATGTAACCTCCCCCATTTGGCCCTCTTCCTGTCATCTAGAGGAAAAAAGAATAAGAATCTTCTGCCTCTTCTATTCTTTAACCTTCTAAATATTGGTTTGGTTTCTGGATATACATAACAATTCATTGGTTTTGTTTCCCTGCATGGACAAACTTAGCATTTTATTCTGCAATAAGTCATAGCATGGTAGAGTGAATATAACATTAGTCTTAGAGTAGCTATGGGGTGCAGTGGATAGAACACAAGCCCTGGAGTCAGGAAGACTCATTTTCCTGAGTTCAAATCTGGCTTCAGACACTTACTAGTTAGTTGTGTGACCCTGGGCAAGTCACTTAACCCTGTTTGACTCAGTTTTCTTCTGTAAAATGAGCTGGAGAAGGAAATGGCAAATCACTCCAGTATCTTTGCCAAGAAAACTTCAAATTGGGTTATGAAGAGTCAGACAGAACTGAAAAGACTGAAAAACAACAACTAGAACTGGGAAGATCTGGGTTCAAATCACATTTTGATATTTATTAACTGTAACTCAAGGTAAGACATTGAACTTCTATCTTTTCTCTACTGCCTTATACTTAGTTGATGGAGGTAGTTCTGATGAATTCTTGATGCTTCTGACATCTGCATATTTTCATGCAATAAAGCAGTGAGTATATTGCATATTACTCAATTAATAAAGTGGAAAAGTGATATGCCGAATTGCCATGTAATTATTGTGCCTTTCTTTCTGCTAAAGTTTCTTTATGGTTTCTACAAAACATCACACTATTTGTCAAAGGATCTATAAATCACCCAGGTCATTGCTTTACCTGAACTATTAATTTGCTAATCTAAGGTTGACTTGTTGGGGTATTTTTAAAAATCTATATTAAAAATGGAATTTGGGCCCTGATTTATAGCAGATTAATCAGACTGGACTACAAAATGACTGCGTTTCTAGAGGTGAAATTGTATGAAACCTGATTCAGGTTACTGAGCTGATTATTAATGGAAGAAATATGTATTATGTATCATAACCTACAGTCAGAATGCTGTTTATGTTTGAACTGACCCATCAGTTAGAAGTGAACTTCCCCACCCACTTCCCACCCCAATAACAAAACACAGCAAGCTAGAGAAATCTCAGTGCTCAGAAAACATGCATTCTAGCATAGCTATGCTTAATAAGATTTCACTTTCATGAATACTAAATTTGTATGCACAATTAAAATGCATGGGACAACAGATACCCACATAAATGACAGACAAATGTGAAAGTGATTATCATTCTTGGTTGCTTGGGGTTCAGGGAAACATTTCAACTCCTAGCTGTACCCCAGTCTGTAAAACTATTTCTTCTGAGTTTGACTAGTTTTAATATCTTCATATTCTACTGTCTGTCATTTCATAAAGGAGAAATTCATATCTGGTGTCCATCCCATCTACTCACTACCTTTGTACAATGCTCCTGGACCATTTAGAATATGAAACAGTATTTTATAGGAAAAAAAAGTTTTGGTGTCATGAAAAGAATGCCAACTTTTGAGTCAAAAGATGGGGGTTCAGTGAATACTGGTTTCGCTACTATGTGATCTTAGATTTATAACCTTATCTTTTTGGGCCTTAGGATCCTCATTTCCAAAATGAAGGAGCTTAGACTAATTGGTCTCTGAAGTCCCTTACTTGTATTTTTCTTTTGGACTGGACATGTTATTTTTTTAATAAAGGGAGTTCCAGATGAGGCATTTTCTTTAGCAATTTAGACAGGGAAAGCTTTGCAGTACAGAGGATTACCTAGGGCATTGAGAGATCAAATGACATGTCTAGAGTCATAAAACCAGTATATGTCATGAGACCTTCTTAGGTCTTTCTGACTCTGAGGTCACTTCTCAATACATTATAGTCCAATGATGCTCAATACAATGTATGCAGAGTGACAACAGCATAATAGCAAATACCGCAATAAGTTCTAAATGGACACATGGCTTCAATGAAAAAGAAAGATTAAAAACAAATCAGAGGGGGGCAGCTAGGTGGTACAGTGGAAAAAGCACCGGCCCTAGATTCAGGAGTGCCTGAGTTCAAATCCGGGCCTCAGACCCTTGACACTTACTAGCTGTGTAACCCTGGGCAAGTCACTTAACCCCCATTCCCCTCCGCCAAAAAAAAAAATCAGAGAAGCAATGAAGAAAATACCTCCTATATCAGTGGATATATAAAGAACAACTCATGGCAAAACTAAGGATAAAGAGAGGCAGGTAAGTAAAATGAACAATTTGGTAGATTAGTAAAGTGAACAATTTTGAGCATGTAATACTAAGAGTTATTGCTATTTTTATTATTATTTGTACAAATAACCAATGAAGTTAAAATTGGAAGAAAAATCTATAAATGAGAAGGTAAAATTTGGAACAAGTTTCTCTGAAAGAGGTTTCACATCCTGGACATATAAGGAATGGAAGTCATTCAGATGTAAAAGATCAATAATCATTCTCCATCAGATAAATAGTCAAAAGCTATGAATAGGCAGTTTTCAAAGGTGAAATCTAAGGTTATAAACAACCATGTGCTCCACATCACTAACAATTAGAGAAAAGCAAATTAGAATAACTCTGAGGTACTCTATGAAAAAGGCAAGAGAAAAAAAAAAACAGTTTTTGAAAAGGCTGAAGCTAAGCAGGCATACTGGCATGCTGTAGTTCGAGCTTAGACTTGGCCCAACCATCCTGGAAAGCAATGTGGGATGATGACTCCAAAGTCAACAAAGTGTGCATCCTTTTCTGCCCTAGAGTACTATGCTTGTATTCCGCAGAGATCAAAGATAGGAGAAAAGGATCCACAGGTACAAAAAAATATTTATTAGAACACTTTTTGTTGTAGAAAAATACTAAAAACAAGTGAGTTGGCCATCAACAGGAAATGGACGAATAAAGTATAGCATATGAATGTAATGGAATATTATTGTGCTTTAAGAAATGCATTATAAAGGGGATATTTTCAGAGGGGAGAAGGGAATAAACATTTATTAAGTGCCTACTATGTGTCAGGCACTGTGCTAAGCACTTGACAAATATCTCATTTGATCCTCACAACAACTTTATGAGAGAAGTACTACTATTAGCTCAACCTTAAATTAAAGAAAATAAGGCCATCAAAGGTTTAATACGTTCCCAGGATCACAATGTCATTAATTTGTGGAAAGCCAGATTTGAATTCAATTCTTCCTCACTCCAGATTCAAGGCTCTATTTAATATGCCATCTAGCTGAAATGTGGAAAGACTTGTAAGTTCTGATGAAGAGTGAAAGTGAGCAGGACCAGAACAATTTATGCAGTAACAACATTGCAAAGAAAAAATAACAACTTTGAAAGCCATAAGAACTCTGATTAATGCAGTGACTGAATGAAATACCAGACATTCAGTGGTACTGACTTGTTTTAAAAATAAGAAACATTTTTATTTATAGTTTTTGGTTCTAATTTTTATCCCTCTTTCCCTCCCTCCCCTCTCCCCTTCCTGAGGCAGTAAACAATCATATAAGGGTTATACATGTATGATTGTGTAAAAATTACCATATTTGTCATTTTGTACAAGAAAACTTGATTAAAGAAAAAAAATGAAAGAAAATGAAACATAGCATCCTTTAGTCTGTTCCATTAATATCAGGTGTGGTTTTTTGGGGTTTTTTTTTTGTTTTTGTTGTTTTTTTGGAGGTGGAGAGTATGTTTAATCAATAGTCCTTTGGGATTGTTTTGGATCCTTGCATTGTTGAGAATAGTCAAGTCATTCACAATTCTTCACTAAACAATATTGCTGCCTCTGTATACAAATTCTCTTGGTTCTGCTCACTTCACAATACATCATTTCATACACATCTTTCTGGGCCTTTCTGAAGTCATGCTGCTTGTCATTTCTTATAGCACACTAATATTCCATCACCATCATATACCACAGTTTGTTTAGCCATTTGCCAAATGATGGGCATTCCTCTGATTTCAAATACTTAGCTGCCACAAAAAAAGAGCTGCTATAAATACAAATAAGTCTTTTTCTCTTTTGGGGGATGGTACTGACTTCTTTTTTTAAATAGAATTTTATTTTCCAAAATATATGTAAAAACAAAATTTTAACATCATTTAAAAAAAAACATTTTGTGTCCCAACTTCTCTTCCCCTGCCTCCATTTGCACCCCCCTCACACACCCACAAGAACTCAAGCAATTCAAAATAAGTTATACATGAGTAGTCATGGAAAAATTCCCATATTAGCTAGTTGTGAGAGAAAACAGTCAAAAAACCCCAAAACTTCAGATTAAGGAATTGTCAAAGAGGAAAAGAAAAAAAAAATTTAAATGTGTTTCCATCTATTTTCAGAGACTTCTTGAGAGAAGGGTAATAGATTTAAGGCAGCTAAGTGGTACAGTGGATAGAGTGGACTCAGATCTTTCTGAGTTCAAATCTGTCCTCAGAAACTTTCTAGCTGTGTGACCCTGGGCAGGTAATTTAACCCTGTTTGACTCAGTTTTCTCATGAGTGGGAGAAGTAAATAGCAAAGCACTCCAGTATCTTTGCTAAGAAAACCGTAAATGGGGTCAAAATAGTTAGACACAACTGAAAGGGACTGAAAAAGAACAAATAGAATGAAACAGACCTTTTTGGACATTTCCAAATGTGTAATTTTATTTTTCTTGAATCTATCATTAAAAAGATTTTATTTTTCTTTGTATTTCAATTGAGAGTCAGTGATAATGAGAGAGAGGTGGAGAGGGAAGAGAGGGAGACCAAGGAGTGAATTGCCAAAAAAAAGAAAAAGAAAAAAGAAAAGAAAGGTCACTGATACATTTTAAAAATCATATGGGGGGGCAGGGCAGCTAGGTGGCACAGTGGATAAAGCACTGGCCTTGGATTCAGGTGTACCTGAGTTCCAATCTGGCCTCAGACACTTGACACTTACTAGCTGTGTGACCCTGGGCAAGTCACTTAACCCTCATTGCCCTGCCAAAAAAAACCCAAAAAGCAAACAAAAAAATCATATAGGGGCAGCTAGGTGGTACAGTGGATAGAGCACTGGCCCTGGAGTCAGGAGTACCTGAGTTCAAATCCGGCCTCAGACACTTAGCACTTACTAGCTGTGTGACCCTGGGCAAGTCACTTAACCCCAATTGCTTCACTTTAAAAAAATCATATAAAAAAAGAATAGGAGGAAACACAGAGAAACAGGATAGCATTGAAAGTCACAAGTTAAATTTACATATACATAAAATGTGTTTATATATACATAGCATATTCTTATATATACATATGTATAAGAGCAATATGAACTTATGTTATAGATTCATCATCTCATATGTAATAATTTTTATCTTTTCTACTTTGAATATAGGATTGAAAATTTTTCTTTTGGTGTTTATTAAGTTCAGAATAGGTAGAAAATAAAATTTTTAATAAGCAAGCAGCCTATTAAATGACTAGAATATGATGGAGAGGATTATTTTCTCTATGAATGTAAGGCTTGCGTGAAATAACTACTGACTGTTGCCTTGTCTAATCTTTGAATGCTTTCTAAATAAGAGTCATCTTTCCTAATCAGTGGCTGTCAGTCATGTCTATTTGTCTGCCCATCGCCCTCCAACATCTTGTCCTCTTTTAAAAGGTAACTCTTCAATTGCAAGCCCAGCTGCCATCAATCCTCCCCACCACACAATGCCCATTTTTTAAAAATGCAAGCCCACATTTGATTAAAAAATTGTGAGAGCTTTATGTCAAAATCAGTGTGTTTTTTAATATAGGTCCTTTTTAAAAACCAGCATTAATTACAATCATAAGTACATGTTTAATTTAAGACAAGTATTTGTTAAGCTACTTTTTATGATGTATAGTGATAAGATTTGGGAATAAGAATGAAACATCCCCTGTTCTAAAAGAGCTTACATTCTACTAGGTTGAATGACCATATATGCAGAAAAACAAATATCAAATAGATACTCAGTAATTTTTACAGGAGGGAAATGAGGGAGATGAAGGTAAGTGATTCATCTAGAATCAGAAAACGTTGTAATGGAGGGGACAAAACAACAAAACCCAAAACTTTAAAGGCTGTCTATTCCAACCCACTACTTAATACTACCCAATTAGATATGACAAGTACTGAATAAGCCTTTACAATATGTATTCACATCACTCCCCACAATGCTGAAGATGATACAAAATTTAGCTGAAACATGGTGCCACCCTCAAAGAATTTGGAGTTTACTGGCGAAGGTACTAATGACAACCTAGTTACTAGCACATCTGATCTCCCAGGGAAAGCACAAGCCCAAAGCAAGCAGAATGAAAGGAGCTCTCAAATCAACTTTTTTAAAGGGAAATTGGTTTGGAGGGAAAGCCAGTTGATAGACCTCGTGGTATACAGCCAAAGGAGGGTGGAGAAAGGCAGAGACTTTGGGACATAGCCAAGGGTTATATTGGGGAGGGCACTGTCAGCAAAGGGTGGAGTGCAGGGCCATATGTGGGAAGTGTTTGAATTGAAGCCTAGCAACCAAGTGGAAGGAAAAAGCTATCAAGTAGCATCTTAAGTGTATCCCTGATCAGCGTTTGCTTGTTTGGAATTGGAAAATTAAATAAATATTGTCCAAGTGCAAGTATTCCTGATCAGCTCTTACAGTAAAAGGTTTATCAGTCTCTGTAAGCTATTGCATAAAGTTCACTGGAATCAACATTCTCCCACTGCCCTGCCACAGGGCTTCCTGCACTGAAGCATTCATCTCCTGACCTCTCCAAGGGTCACTTCACCTCCCTGTTCCTGTGTGTTGTTTGTAGAAAGATGCAAGGCAAAAGGGTAAAGAAGATGAATCCTATAAAGCTTTATGTCAAAATCAGTGTGTTTTTTTTTAAATGAGAGGGTGTTTTTCCCATCTTTTGCAAAATAAAGAACACATTTGAGATTAAAATAAACCAAAGTGCTTCTTGTGATTTAAATGTACTAAATCTTCAGAAAAAAAGTAGGAAAGTAGGAAAGAAAACGTCTAATAATAGATAATGAAAGGTCTTTTAAGGTAAATTTTGAGGGAAGTAGATGGAATTCATTTTTCACATTAATAGGGGCTTAGTTCATAATGGAAGCTTCAATCAATGTGCTTATTTCTCCTGCAATATTTTCTTTATCATATATTTCCTCTAACCCTAAACATTTTTTTTCATAACACTAGCATTTGAGATAATTTTGCAAATAACCAAATTTAACTTAGAACACAAATGTCTTTTATCTAGAATGTTCAAACCACTTTGTGAGCATTCACTGATTGAGGCTAGCCATCCATTTTCTAATGTAGATAATATTTGAGTATGCAAGGGGAAAATCATGAGCTAACAGCAGCTGTGTGATGTGTGTTAAGACTAGAGTCTGCTTTAGTCAATCAGATATGCAAATATTTATATCCTGATTGGTTGAGCAAACTCTTTTCCTCTAGAGAAATGAAGAGTTTGTGTTGGAGCTCAATGCCTGACTCTTTTTCCTAATACTAAATGTGCTTTGGAAATGACTATTTCTTGTATCTTCATTTTTATAGGGGGAAATATCATGATACTATCTACTCCCAGGCAGAAAGAGCTAATGGTTGCTGTTGAGATATCAATGTTGAGATAGATTATTGGAGAAGGAATACTGCTCAGAGAAATCCCAGAAAGTAGTAGGGATTAGATGGACCAGATAGAGAGGATTAGTTCTTGTAATTAATTCCTTCAGTTCCTAATTCTAAATTATCCGAGTTAGAGATGTGCCTCCACTTTAAGAAAACTCAATCCTTGAAAACATTCATGAAAAGGAGGTGGTTTAGGACAGGCCATGACTCAACTGGGAAGTTTTATTTTTTTTTCTTAACATCCTGATAATAGAATGTAAAGGAGTTCCCCAAACACCCTGATACTATAACAGGGCACTGGCCTTGGATAAAGGCAACTGGTAGGACATAGGGAACTTCTAGTGATTGTTTGGCTAAGGATAAATCATGCCCAGTGGGCTTTTTAAAAAACATTCTGAAATGGTGAGCCCCACTATAAGCTCTAAAAGGACTAAAATCTTGAGAACTCATTTTTTGCCTTTTTTTTTCTTTGTACCCCTTGCAAACAACAGGAAGATTTGGGGGTGGGAGATTTCCCTTCCTTTCCCCCTCTCCTACCATCAGTCACCAAGGTCATTCAGTGGAAGAAACATATAGCCACAGGAGATGTGCTTGTAGATAACTAGAGAGACTCCCAATCTTCTATGTAAAGAGTTGAGCAGTGAGTGTGCTTGATGCCTAGAGCTCTTATGGCAAGGCTCAGGGCTGAGACTTTGAGAGAGCAGAACAGGGGAGGCTTCTAGCTGGTCCTAGAATAAGAGTTACAGTTCTTTCTGAAGGAAAAAACATAGGAATATACTGGCCAATGCTTTGTCAGAAGCTGGAGGTAGTGGGGAGAACTATCTAATGGTTGAAGGAAAGTACCCTGTAGAGTGAAGCCCCAGTGAACTCAGCAAAACACTGTATTCAATCAAAAGGTCTCATCCAGTTAATGGTATAGGGAAATTACAAGATGATAACTTAAAGAATCTTTCAGTATTAGCCTTGTAAATTGACCCTCTATACATTTTCCATAGTTTTTATACTGGCTCATCCTTCATATTGATGGTGAATATGTTTACCAGAAAATGTTTCTCAAAGTTTCTGAGGGTAGAGAGGGCCAGGCAAATATTCTACTTTAGTTTAAGGAATAGAAAACTACTTCGTAACTTGAACCTGGGGTTGTTGTTTTGTCCTTTCTACCAATGACATCAGGAAATTGGTGTCTTGCTTTGCAAGGGAATTAGATTTAAGCAAGGGAGGGCTGTGCAAAGTCACTGGCCTCATGCTCTCCTCCAAAGCCATATAGGTCCAGTGACAGGATATAGATCAGGATGACAGGAGTTAGCTCCAGATGCAGTGGGAGACCTTGGCTTTTTAAGCTAAGGTCTTTACCAGGTCTCAGTTTCTCTAAGCTAACACCCAGTCAGTGATTAAGGCCAGGTAAGAAATGACTTCTCTCTGGAAAATTCAACCTTTGATTTGAGTGGGGGATATCCCCGGGTACTTCTTGAACATTAAAAAGATATATTAATTAGGATATATCTGGCTAAGCCACACTTATTTTAACTTGTGAAAGGATACACTGTAATCTTGTGAACTATAGGACATCTCCATTGAAAATTTCCCCAGTATGTTCAAAAATGATTGTTTACAAAAAGTGTGCACACATTTTTTATTTTGCAAAATACATCTTTAGGACAAAGGGGGATGTACCTGCATATGTGTCCTCTGACCTAATTCTTCAACCTACATTCACTGATCGCCTACAATGTACCCAACTATAACACAAAATCAGAAATTAATTGTGTATGGCTACCTATTCTTGAATATTTTGCCCTTTTTTCCCTGGAAAACTGAAGCATTTTCACATCAAGGTCACAGCTATCCTTTTTTCATTTTTCCCTATATAGGGATCATCAGTCATTTTGTATAATAATAATGTATGCAAAATCCTTTTGCAAAGTATATAGTGTCCTGCAGATATAAAATATTATTGATATTACTACTAATAAGAATTCTCTAGATTGTAACAAAGTGATTAGGGACAAGCTATTTTTCTCCCTGGGTATCATTTCATTGAACTGATTCTGGTTTTGAAAAGTCAAAGAAAAGGAAAGACTATTTAACTCATGATGGACAATTGTCTATGAATTCAAGCAGATGACTTCATGGAACAAAAATTCCAAAAATACTTAATCCAATATGTTCTCAAACCCTCCTTTTTGGAAAATCAGCTACAAGTATGCATTCATCAGACAGGAAAAATAGGAAGAGACCCCTGGTATTCAAAACAACCACAGTTATACTCACCAAACTCTTTTAGAATTATATGTATATCTGGCTAATAGGAGTTACTTGAGTGTTATGCTTCTATAGAGGTTACAATAAGAAGTTCCTCTGATTTTGGACATGACACTACTGACCCATTATCAGTAATATGTAAGCATGAAGTTATTTTACATTAGTCAGAATGGATTTCTCAATTACTCTATTCCCCCTCCAGATCAGACATTCATATGCAAGACAGTGCTATGGGGTGAGTGATATAGTCCTTGGTAATGAAGCTAACTGGCTGAGATTGGGAATTGAATATGATTCAATAGCTTTCATCAAATAAGCATTTAAGTACCTATTTTGTGTCCTCTCTGTCTCTGTCTCTCTGTGTGTGTGTCTCTCTCTCTGTGTCTCTCTTTCTCTCTCACTCACCCCCTCCTACATACAAATGTATGTAAATAAATGCATATATGTGTGCATATACACATATATATGCATATATGTATGTGTATGTACACACACACTCTCTACATGTAGGTTTTGATTATCCTAGGAGAGGAGATTTGAGTTTGTTTCAGTCTGGAAGGAGCCCCTTGAGGTTATAAAAGTGGTTATGCTATGGACAAGTTACTTAGGGAAATATAAAGATAAATAAGACATATTTCCTCCCTTCAGGGAGTTTATAATCCATTGAGGCAAACTATATATCTACAAAATAACTAACTATAATACAAAATATTATGAGATAAATCCATTGAAGATGTATACAATGCTGAGATTTAAGAAGGAGAGTTAATTTCCATCTTGGGAATATAACAGGAATTCTTTACCTGGGGATACATAGATTCCTTTGGGCCCATGTGTAGATTGCCAAATAGGATGGGAAAAATATATCTTTATTTTTATTAACCTTTGATTTCCTTTGTAATTGTATGTGTTTTGTTTTATGCATTTAAAAATGTTATTATGAGAAAGGGTCCATATGCATCACCAGACTGCCAGGGAGGACCATGGCAAAAAGCAGTTAACAATCCCTGGCTTAATGACTTCATATGCATAATGGGTATCATATTTCTTGCTTTCTTAATGAGAAGAGGGGCTAGAATTTGGAACTCAAAATGTTTTAAATGAATGTTTAAAATTATATTTTTTTAAGAGGAGAGAAAAGCAATCCCTGACAAATCAAGATCAGGTAAGGCTTCATTGGAAAAGTGATTTTCAATCTAGGTCTTGAAGAATCGTTAGGATTTCAACAGTCAGAAATGGAGAAAGAGTATGCAGGGTATACTCTCAATTCACTACAGTACACTGCTTCTCCTTTAGTGACCTCTGCAAAAGCATTTTCTCCAAAATGTTTATGGTAGAGCGTGTGCTTCAAAAGCAAAGCAAGAATACAAGAGGTTGTGGTGTTACTGATTGGTGAGGAAGCAAAGGCAACAAACCAGCAATGATCGCAAGAAGTCTGGCAGAAAAGGAGAGATGAAGACACCTGTTTGAAGTTATCAGGTTCAATGGAATGTACTTTTTTGTTATGTTTTGTTTTAGGACAGATTAAACCTCAGCATGTTGATATAAGAAGAGAAAAGGAATAGGAAAGGGATAACATGACCAGCAAGATGGCAGAATAGTTGTTTTCAACCAACCTATTCAACATCAAAACATAAAAAAGGAATTATGCTCCAGTCAAAAAGTGATTTTAACTTATTACAAAAATTAACAAGACATGGGCAGCTAGGTGGCGCAGTAGATAAAGCACTGAGCCTGGATTCAGGAGGACTAGAGTTCAAATGTGACCTCAGACACTTGACACTTAACTAGCTGTGTGACCCTGGGCAAGTCACTTAACCCTCATTGCCCTGAAAAAAAACAAAACAAAACAAAAACAAAAAAAAGCAAAAACAAAAATCAAGATCCCTGTCGCAATCCAAATGAATAAAAATAGAAGTCAAATATGAAATATATCTCCTTGGAAAAACAGCTGACTTGGAAAATAGATCCAGGAGAGATAATTTGAAAATCATTGTACTACCTGAAAACCATGATTAAAAAAAAAAAAGAGCGTAGACATCATCTTCCCAAAATTAAGACAATCCTTCCATAACAAAAATTAAACCTCAGTTAATTTTAAAGAATATTAATATTAGATGATTTACTCAACATTAGTAGTCTGACTTAATGTATGTATCCAGAGAAATGCCTCGTCCTGAACTCTCTCCTCCCCTCAACCCCATAAGAATCAGTACACATTGATTCTTCCAAGTTAAGTGAAGAAAAGAAAGAGGGGGTATTATTAAAGAATTGGTCAGGGCTCAAAACATGCTGTGAGGTATTTTGAGTCACAGGCTAGAGGGGAAGGGATCATTTGTTCTTATAGAATTTGGTCTAAAAATAAGCTAAGACCCTGCAGCTGGAGGTTGTTTAGTGCCAGGGACTTGACCTTTTTTTTTTTTTTAACATATATATCCTCTAATAGAAGGAGGCTGAAGCCACCTAGCATTTCAACCTTGAGGGTATGGGCACCAATGCAGGTGCAGGAAAATGAAAATAATTCACAAGGAATGTAAGAGAATAACTGAAAGACAAAAATGGCAAAAGATGAAGATAGTAAATTTTGGAGGTGATATTGAAAAAAAAGTAAATTAAAATCCTCTTAGTGTATCTTTGAATTGGTCCAACCATTCTGGAAAACAATTTGTAATTATGCTAAAAAGTGACTAAAATGTACTATTCCTTTTACCCAGAGATCCTGATTCTAGTCATATAATTCAAAAAAGTAAAAAAAAGACAAGAAGAAAGGATCTATAATCTCCAAACATTTCATAATATAGCCCCTTGAACTGGAGATAAACACAATACCCATAATTTTGGGAATAGCTAAACAAATTGTGATACACGAATTCAATGACTGTTATTGTGTTGTTAGAAACAATATGAAGAATTCAGAGAAGAAATGGAAGATGTAAACTAGGCAGAATAAAATAAGCAGAAACAGGAAAAGCAAATATTGGATTAAAATAACTTTGAATTGAATGCTAATTAAAATTACAATCTTGACCTCAAGAAGAAATGAAAACCAATGGAAAAAAAGTGGAAGAGAAAAAGAGGGAGAGGGAGGGGGAGAAAAATAGACAAAGGGAAGGAGAGGAGTGTATGTGTGTGTGGGGGGGGTACTAAATGAAAGAACAAAGTCTGAAAGAAAGCTTCTTTTCAGTCACCAATACTGGATCATTATCCATCTCCTACCCCTTTCCCTGATGTGTCCTCCAAAGATCTGTAATAGGCCCTTTTCACTTTTCTTTAAACAATGTAATCAGTAATGATTTTTGTGAAAATAATTTCCAAATCAAAATGTACTTAGATTAGTCCTGAACAGCAGTCCCACCATCCCAACACCAACTACCTACTGCATTCCTCCAATTAGATATTGGGCATCTCAAACTCTATACCCCTCCCCTGCCCAAATATGAAACTAAACATGTCCAAAATAAAAACTGTTTAATGTTCCCTCTTTATTCTTTTCCCTCCCCCTCCTCAAAACTACACTTTTATGTTAAGGGCATCATTATCTTTCTAGTCATCCATGTTTGCAATTACAGAATCATCCTTAACTCTCCCTCATTTATCATATCACCAGGACTTGGTGTTAAATGACTTACATGATAAGTGACTTATTTACATGGTAAGTCAATCATGTCTTACTGTTTTTACCTCCATAACAACTCTCACATCTCTATCCTACTTTCCATTTTCATGGCCATCACCATGGTTCAGATTCATCCACTTTTAGTCTTAAAAACATTATCCTAACTGGTCTTGGTTTCCATCCCTCCTCCTCTCTGTTCCATTTTCCATACAACTGTAAAATTATCTCACTCAAGGACAAGTCTGTCTATGCCATTCACCTTATCAAAATCTCTAGTGTTTCCTATTGTTTTTAGATTGAAATCAGATCCCCACATCTTGTTATTTTTAAAGTTCTTCAAAACATGTCATCCACTTCTTTTACATATTTAGTTCACATTACTCTAAACTCCACACTCTATATTCTAGCCACATTAGACTATTTGCTGGTCCCAAACTAAGCGCACAGTTTCCTGCTTCCATGCCTTTGTAAAAGTGGTCTCCCATCCCTAGAATATCCTCCACTCTCACCTCCAGCCCTTACAATCCTTAGTTTCCTGGAAGGTTCAGCTCAAGCTATCTCTTACATGAAGCTTTTTCTAATTCTTTCTTTCTCCTCAAATTATCTTCTATTTTCCTGACTTGTTTATGTTTTATATTTGGAAGGACAGTAACAGTACATAGAACATTAGACTTGAAGCACAGAAGAACTTAACTTGAAGACATTTTAATATATTTACTAGCTTTGTAATTCTGGATATGTCATTGGATCAAAGAGGAAAGGAATCTTACAAATCTAGTATAACCTCCTTTTTCCCGAAGGGAAAACTGGGACCAAGAGGAGGTTAAATGACTTGCCTAAGGTCACACAACAAGCAGTCATTATAGATTGGATTTGAACCAAATTCTTCTAATTCCAGAGCAAGTGCTCTTCCAATTTACTGCTGTGGCGCTTGTCCTTCTTTGTCTAGTGTTCACCCAGAATAGAGATAATAATAGCAGAAGCCCCCAGGATTGTTGGAAAGATCAAATGAGATTATGTATAAATTATATTTTGCTGACCTTAAGCATCTTATAAATGTAATGTATGGTCATCAGCAGCACTACCACCAGAAGAAGTGCCACCACCAACCAGAACCAATCTCCTCCTCCTCCTCATTGTCATCATCACCACCACCACCACCACCATCATCATTGTGCCAACTCAAGACAATATACAATCCTTAGTAAAGTACATTTGGGAACTCATTGCATCGAGAGGTGAGGAGCTAGTTCAGGGTCACAAAACATGTCTGTATCAAAGAAGTTATTTGAACCCAGGCCTTTCTGATCCTGACATCTGTGTGTTGTTTACTGTGCCATGATGCTTCTCAAGCTTTTCATAGTTTGAAGGGAAAATATTTTTTCCAAGTAAAGTTTATTCTTATCGATGAAGAGTAACAGGCCATTTTCACAGCTATCCCTGATGCTATTGCTTTTGGACAAGGATTCTTAATTTCAAGTGCAGGGATACCTAAAGTGTCTGTGCCTCTTTTCAGGGGATCCCTTAACTTGGATGGGAAACATGACCCTTTTATCTTCACTAACCTCTAACTGAAATTTAACATTTTGTTCAATTATGTATTTTTAAAAAATTATTCTGGGAAGGGATATAGATTTCACTAGACCATCAACAAGGTCCATGACACAACAAAGGTTATGAACTCTTGCTCTAGTAAAAAATAACTTGACCCATGCTCCCCTTTCCAATTGTCTAAATAGCAGCATTTTTTAGCAAGATATAACTGTTTTGGGGTCTCCACATCATAAAGAAATATACTTCAACCAGTTCAAAAACAAAATGGAATATATGTGCCTATGCATGCATGTACATACATGTATGCATACATATACATGCATGTATATAGACATATACATTCATATCTGTGTATATATACACAATGCTTATGGTGGTATATAAACAACCTTTTTCTACTTTAGTGCAGAAGTACTGTATGGAGACAGTAATCAGCTGTAATTATTGCTTTTGAAAACTCAAGCTATAAAATCCACCAAATACTTAAAAAAATAAATACAGGAAGCTTCTTAAAATACATTTTCTCGATTCAACAAAGAAAAAAAATCAAACCAAGTTAGGACACTCAAGTGTTATTTGCAGCAATCATGATAAGTCAATTTTGGCTTAAACCATGATTGTTATAAACACTCACAAAACATATTATTTACCAGATGGCAATCTTGCTCAAGCAAACACATAAAACTTATGTTTCATTATTATCAAATAAGGATGAACTTGCCACTGGGATAACCTCCAGTAGTTAAACAAACACATCTCCATGAAATGAGTGCCATGGTTTTTATCATTTGATAAGTACAGAGAGTAAAATAATCATCTTAATATTCACATTCAAGACTACCACTGCAGATTCCAGAGCCAAGGCTTGAAACATGATGTTTCAAGACACAAGATGGCATCTTCTTGTCTATAATTCAGATTTGCACCTCTAGTCTCTCAAGAAAGTAAAGCCACTGCTTTGTTTTATTTGATTAAAGGATAACCCAGAACCATTTTGCAAGCTGAATTTATTACTAATTCATCATTAATACTGATATTAGAAAGTGAGGCTGCTTGAAAAGTGGCCCTTTTGTAAAAGAAAATTCAAAGGAACACATGAGAAATTGAAGATAACCTTTCCATACCTTTCTTTACTTTTTATCATATCAAATAAACTTAGAGGTAATATGGCCTAATGGATACAATGGTAGCTTGGAGTCAGGAAGACCTCAATTCAAATCTGACCTTGAATATTTACTAGCTATATACCACTGGACAAATCACATGATCTTTGTGTATCTTAGACAACTCCCTAGAACGTGTCTACTAAGTCTTAGAGATTGCAGAAATTAGTGGAAGAAATTGTCAAAGCAAGAACTCTCTAAACCAAAATCAATATTCTTTTTTTTTTAATGAATGTACTTTATTTCCACAGTCACAGGCAAAGCATTTCACCAAGCCCTGTCCAAATTCTTTATTGTGAAATGAGACTATCACATATATTGTTCTAAATGTATTTCTGAGCTCCAAAGGATTTGAGAGATTGATTCACTGGACCATGAGGGCACAGAGAGAAACAGAATGGCTACTGGTGTTTCATGCATGTGACAGTTGCTGAATTAACAGAGTTGAAAAGGATAGATCCGGTATGTCTACATTTATAAGTACCCTGAAGTCTAAGAGCTAGGGAATTAAATGCAAATATGTCTCCTATACTGTATGAATCCAAAGGATGATAAAAATTGACATTGTCTCTTGCTAGGTTACTTCACCCTTTGAAAGCACTATACAGGGTGTCCCAAAAGTCTTAGTGAATATCTAAGTTATTAATGCTAAAACCTGCACTAAGACTTTTGGGACAACCTGTATTTCAGTGTGTGTTTTAAATAGAACTATCTTACTTTTCTCTCCTTTATTTGGAATCCATTTGATTAATAGTTCTAACACTTGAGTGAGTGAATGGCCAGTTTTATGGACTCAGGAACAAAAGTCGCATGAAAAACCTTTAAAATTACAATCTAACAAATTCTAGTTGAGACTTTATAATAGAAGCAATATATAACTTCAATTTTCAAAATGTAATTAGTCCATGGATATGACTAAGATTGAATTCCAAAAGTATTCCAATGATAAGGGCAAATAATTGTTTATAACGCCTGGCAAATAATACCAGAAAAATGTTATATCTTCTCCCCAATAAAGTAGGGTAGTCAAATGCAATCTCAACTTATTAAATGGCTGGAGATATTTCTCTTATTCATACCTAAAACACTGAACATTTAAAGAATATTGACTCGTAGGATCCTGGATCTAGAGTTGGTAAGGACTGCAGTAGCCCTCTAGTCTAACCCCCATCATTTAAGAGATGTTGAAATGAAGGTCCAAAAAAGTTAAATCATTTTCCCAATGTAATCAATACTTGCTCAAGGTATGAGGCAAGGTTTAAACCCAGGCCTTCCATCTCCAGAGTTAATGTGCTTTCTTCATTGCTACACTGTGCCGAACCCCAATGCTTCCTCTGGACCTTTGTTATTCTAAAGATGATTTACAATCATTTAACTATACCTCAAACAACAGTAACAGAATCTCAGAAAAGACAGAGACAGCATTGTACTCTAACCATATACTCAGACTGAGTTTAGAAATGACTGTACCTTCTTGCTATTCTAAGCAGTCAGAGGAATTAGATTAAAATTAAAAGAGTACATCCCTAGAAATATAGATTATATCTCATTATGTATGGATATAGATAGTATTTCATTGTGTGATTCCATTCCTTGATATTTACATTTTTCAGGCTCTACTTAAGTGGTTTGGCTATTATATTTCTACATCTCCGATATGGCCTCTCAAAACAACTAACATTGATTGGAGACCCAGTCTGTTAGTTGAATTATTTCCCCCAAATAGCCCCACTGAATCTGGAAATGGCTAAATTAGTGATATTTTTTTCTTTCACTACTAACATATTAACATTTTAACATCTAATGAGGTCACTATTTAAGAATTTTTCATCTTAGCTACATTTATCAATGCAGATTACAAGACAAAAGCCTCCTTTTCTACAATGGTACACAAAGTGGCCAAAAAAGTCACTTTGTCATAAACACAAGTATATCTGTTTTTAAATGAGCCATCTTATATAATTGCCAGTGCACAAAATCATTATGACTAATTTTCTGTGACTATTTTCAGTTTCAAATACAGATCTTCAATACTAAAATAAAAAATGCCAAGAGTAGAGAGAAATAGAAATTGACCACGAACATTCCCCCGCCCCATACACTCATTCTTCCTTCACAGACTGAAGTGTTAGACTGAACAGGGGTTTCCCGCTAATGTGGCTTGAAATTTAGCAATACATTGGAATGGACTCTCTCCAACAGACCATTGGGAAATATCATCTATATACATTTGTACCACTAGTTCTCGTGCCCACCCCTCGGTGCTTCTAGTTAATAATGTGATCATTTGGACATACAATGAAAGGTGTAGAGCAATGACCCTTTTAAGAGGAAGGATAACATGACAATCTAAGTTCTGATGACAATCTTAGTTCTGATCTGTCATAAAGAGAACAACTAGCCATTTGCAGCACACACTAGAGCAGCAGTTCTCAACATGTTATTCAGGGACCCCTTAGGGTCCCTAAGACCCTTTTAAAGAGTATTAACTATTTTCACGAGAAGCAAAACTTTTAATTTCTAAAATGGTAAACATATATGTGTATGCATATAGATAGATATATCACATAAATAAAAGCAATTTGGGGTCCTCAACAATTTTTAGGAATGTAAAGGAGTCTCAAGACCAAAAGGCTTGAGAATAGGTGTTCTACAAATTGAGGTGGAGTTGAGTTCTCAAAGTGAGCATAATTTAATACTATACTTATACTTACTATACTTATAAAGGCCAACTTTGTGTATGGGGTGTTTAGGAAAGACAAGCACCTTTGCTTTGAAGGATTGCCTAGCCCTTTTCAGGGCTGTTCATCCATCTTTAGTGTCCACCTCTCCCCCAATTCTCACCTGTGGCTCCAAGAAGCTATAGTGTGCACAGCACCTGCAACCCAAGAAAGCCATCTCAGAAGATGGGTGAAACCAGGTTGAGGGTAACCAATAGTCCTCAAATCCATTGGTGCATTAGAGAAATGTCTATTCCAAGCATAGGAATATTTCTCCTTTCCCATCAGAATGGACAAATGAAGAGGTGAGAACAATGTGTTCCAACAGCCGTGAAGGTGGCTGAATCAGGTGCTCTGGAGTACTTAGAGCTTGAAGGCATCGAAGGCACCAAGGTCATCCACTACACTCTGAGCCATCACCAGTCAGCTTGACTTTTGTCTTGCCACTGGACTTTAGGAACTCTGGAAGAGATAGTGAAGCTGATAACTTTGGGCAACTGTGCCTCACTTAAATCCAATTCACACACAAGTCAAGACATCACCCTGTGACATCATCGGTCCTCTTCCAAAACGGAGGACAAACAACAACAACCCTATAGAACACACAGGAGACCCAAGTGAAAAAAGAGAAAACCCAATCCCTGCCTTCAAAAAATTTACTTTCTACTGGTTGGAAACAACATGGCCACAGATAAAACAATGTTATACAAAGTAGTTTCAAGAAGGAGAAGCATTAACAACCAGGGGGATCAGGAAAGGCCTCATGTATTTATCAGTAGCTTCACAAGCAGGCTCATTAACAAGTCAGATGCCTAATTCAATTAGTCACAGTTTGAAATTATGCATTTTCCCTGAGGATAATAATAATAATCATGATGCCTTACATTTATATAACTCTTCATATATATTATCTTATTTGATTGTCACAACCCTGTAAGGGAGGCAGGGCAGATATTGTTACCCTCACATCTTTTCAGAAGAAAAAAAAATGAGGCTTATAGAGATAAATTTGGCCAGTCACTTCAGAAAAAGTGAAGACGACTAGAAATAGGGTCTTTAGATTTGTAAGCTAGAGCTCTTCCATTAACCCTGCTTCTCAATATCCTTTTTCTGAGTTCTTCCTCTAATTCTGAGTTTCCCCTCTTTTCTGGTTTTGTTTTTAATGCATTTGGGGAATTATTTCCTTTCGATGCTGCTTCATTTATTTTTCTGTCACAGACTGAGTAAGACTTTGGTGGCACAGAATGTTCTTGGGGAAAACAGTACCAGTACAAACCACCTCTCAGGACCATCATGAATAAAGTGCTTTATGGACCTGAGAGTCATATGAGAATGTGAGTTATAGTTATTAATAGGATCATCTGGAAACTCATAATATCCAGGCTCTTCCTGGCTCCACATTTGATATTCCTACATGATACCTTTGTACTAAAATCCAGGGGAAGAGACAAATTGAGGTGGATACAGCCCTGAAATTCCCAATCACATGTTGAAATACTTGGTAAATTACTGGCCATCTTTGCTATATAAAGAACCATAGAAAATAAATTTATCTTATTGATGTACTTACCATCTTGAGGTAGATTCCAAAAGAAACAAAAATTCTTATGTAGCTTTGCTATGAATTCTTTGTTTGTTTGTTTTAATAAATAAAGCTCTAAAAACCTAGTACCAAACTCCAGGGAATTTTTGGTAAACAATGCAAGAATAGCATTTAGCCACCTCATAACCTCTCCCCCATCCATGAAAACTGAATTTTTGCTCTCAAAGAGACTTAAACCCATAAGATTTCTCCCAGTATGAACTATGTTTATAACTAGACCTACAGTACTCTTGGAATTAGGGCATTTACTATGCAGTGGTTTTTGTTTGTTTGTTTGTTTTTTGTTTTATGTTTTTGTTTTTGCAGGGCAATGAGAGTTAAGTGACTTGCCCAGGGTCACACAGCTAGTAAGCGTTAAGTGTCTGAGGCTGGATTTGAACTCAGGTACTTCTGACTCCAGGGCCAGTGCTCTATCCACTGTGCCACCTAGCAGTGTTTTAACCACATAGCTCTGAAAATGGGGTGACTAAAACTGGAGCATTTTGGAAGTCTAGAAAATTTTGTCTGGTTCTATTGCCCCCTTATATCAAACATTTAAATTTTTAGTTTCTCCTCTGATTGCATCATATGGGTCATCAAGTCCTGAGATGTAGCAGGAATCTTAAACAGTTGTCTAGTACAGATTTCGCCTCTAGGCACCTAAGAATATCCCCTAAAGGTTGTGGAAATCCAGATTTATCAAATTCAGAAGGAAATGCATTCTCAGTTTTAGGTGGGGAATGCTAGAGAAAGTTGGAACAGTGTGTGCCACACAATGGTTCGTTGAAAAAGAACTAATTCTTCACAAAGATATTAAGGTAATATCTCCATCCCTTTCCTTTTTCTTCTCTGACCACCAAGCAATAACAGTCATCAGTTTTTAAAAGTAGAGATGGTTTTTTCACTTCCTTCCCCCAATCCCTTCCCAACTAATGAAACAAAATCAATTATATGATGCATTTCCAAATGCATAATTATGCTACAGAACAGAAAAATCTAGTAGGAGGTGGGGAAGAAATGGGTTATGTCCCATTTAAATAAATTTGAAGTTAGTACTACTCATGATGTGGTAAAGGAGATATGTGGAAATGAAAGAGAAAACTGTACTGTTGCTAACTTTAGCAACTGTAGTATAGTGGAGTGTTGGATTAGTAATCAGCAGGAAGGAAACAAACCTTTTTAAATACCCTGCTGTGTGTCAGATATTGTGGTAAGCATCTTATAAGTATTAACTCAACTAGGTAGTATAGTAGATAGAGTGCTGGACCTGAAGATGAGAAAACCTGAAATCAAATCTGGTCTCAGACACTTACTATTTAATTTTGGTTGTCACAAACTCTGCCCCAGCTTCTTCACCTATAAAATGGGGATAATAATAGTACTTACCTCATGGGGTTATTGTGAGGATCAAATGAGATTAAATAAGATAGAGGATGAGGGTTTGAATCTAAGCACAACTACTTTTTTCCATGGTGACCTTGGGTAAGTCATTTCTCTATAGGACTCATTTTAACCATTTCTAAAATGAGGAAGTTAGACTACATAAAACTCTCTGATCTTATTGAACTTTAACCCTATGTCCCTATGAAAAAGATCCAATAGGATCTTTCCTCACACATTTTTGTCTACCTTGACTACTGGGCCTGATTATTTTTTCAGCTCAAAAGTAATGTCTAGCTTTTTTAATTCAAGAGATCTGGTTTATGGTTCTAGTTCAACTGCCAAATCTGTCTGGGACCTTAGGCAAGTCATTTAACCTTAACTTTCATAACCTGTGAATTTGTCCAGATGTTCTCTGACACTCTTTCCTGCTCTAAAGTGTTATGCTACTAAATCCTTTAGCAACAGCCTTCATAGACCTGATGAATTAATGTGGGGTTGCTGATTGTTGACTTTTACTAGGCTACATTCCACTGAAATGATGATGATGAAGAAGAAGAAGAACAATAAGAAAAACAAGAACAAGAATAAGAAGTTAACATTGGTAGAGCACCTAGTAAGTGATAGGCACTTATGTACTAAGTAATATAAAAATATTATCTCATTTGATCCTCACAACAGCCCTGAGATGTATGTGCTATTATTATCCCCATTTACATTTGAAGAGACTGAGGCAAACAGAAGTTAAATAAACACTTAGTCACTTAAGACTCTCCCAGTAACTCATAGTGACATGGAGGTGATACTGAAGGTTGTGCCAAAGGAGTAAAAGTTCTGGTAGGTGCTACTGGGCCAAAAAGAATTTGAGTAAGGGCATGGTGATAAAGTGTGTCTGTTGACAGAGGAACAGCTTTGCTAAGGCAGAGGTTTCTGACATCAAATTGACAGCAGGGGAAATAATCACCCACCTCAAATCTTGGAAATAGTCTACTTAGTTATAAAGGAGTTGTTCACACTGGCAAAACCATGGATCCCTGAAATCTTGAAGTATACATACCACTTCCTTGGGAATTAGTGATGGAGGATCCCTCCTCCTCCTCTTCCTCCTGTTTTTTCTCCTTATCCTCTTTTCTTTTCTCCTCTCTTCTACTTCATAACAGACACAGATATCATATGACTACTTCCTGTCAGTCATGACAACTCTTTAAATTGACTGCTGAGCCAAATTCATGGACACAGAAAATGAGAGATCCCTGTCTCTCAGGCTTTAGTGTGTAAGGAAAGTACAGAGAGTTACATAGGGGTATCCTTCCCCCTTTCTGTCTGAAAACCATTACTCCATGGCTTCCTAGGCAAACCTGTGTTTTAGACAGGACCAACTCCCATTTCTATACTCTTTCATTTGGCATGAAGCCCTCTTGTATAAAACTGGAATCTTCCCCTTTCTGGGCAACAGTGTAGTGAATATCATAACAACAATAATAATGAAGGTAGATCAGCTGACAGTGAGTTGCCAACATAGAGAAAGACAGAGAGACCACTGAAAAGAAAGAAACCACTATAAACATTGATCAGTCTGTACTCAGTGGTGGTGAAATGTAAATTAACTAATTAGCAGAAATTGCAAATACCTCAATGATGCCTGAATATTAGCCTCTTAACTGATCATAATCATTCTTTATTACTTAGTAATCCCTTCTCTGTGTGAGGAATAAAACTACCTAGTCTACACCTGTTCATCTTTGTATACTGGAGATCTTTTATATTTCTGCCTCTTCACCCCATTTCTGGGAAAAACTCCTTAGCCTACAGTCAAAAATATAATTATTTCTGAGGAATCTGAGGTAGGGACAGAATTGAAGCCCTGGGCAGGGAGCCTATTTTGCTTTTGGTGGAGATAAACAACTCTAAAGCAATGAACTCAGGCACAATTTTGAGGACCTGTGAAAGACATCTTTTGGAGGTTTCCATTGCCTATGCCTCAACCAATCAGTGCCTGGCTAGCCCCTAAGCTTGAAATATGTTGTAGCGGTATTGTGATGGTATTGTGCCATTGTTCAAATGGAAGCCAGCATATAGAAGTTTGGGGAAGTAAACAGAAGAAAGTGTAAGGGTTTGGCAAGGTTTGGGTTCTATAGGTGACAAGAAGAGAATCAGAGACAGGAAAGAATATTTTTAAAGGACTTAGGTATTTCTCCTCCTGGAACTTCTGGAAGGCATGTGGATTCAAAAGAAATAGAACATGAATGACTAAGGAGCATAGGCAAGGGCAATTGGGTTTTGGGATTTGGGGGCCAGCTAAAATAGGAATATAAATTTCTGTTGGACTTTTCCTAATACCAACCTCTTTGAAGGCCAAGAAATCTAGGGCTGAAATGCTGGCTACTGGTATTTAAGTCATTCTATGCCCTCTAATTTTTATAATACAATGCAATATTGTAACTCTCTACTTTTATGAGCTGCCAAAATCAATCTCAGAACCTATTTTCCCATTACTATGGAATAACAAAAGAGAGAATTTTCCCTCTGACTCAGAGATGCAGTTTCATCTACATGCATGCATTTGAAGGCATTATTTAAGCCATAGTGCATATAATGAACACACTGTAATCATATCTTTGTCCCAACTCAATTACAAAATGAACTCATAACTCAGAGCCCTGCAATAAATATCTATTTCCATTTTAGGCTGATCATTAAGTATAGTTCACACTAGAAATCTGTTAAATGAAAGAATGTTAAAAATCACTTACATCATTTAGACCTTATTGATTTTGATGGCTATTAATCCACAGAGTATAAGCAGTACATCTATAGAGAAAACAGCATTCCAAGAAAGTCCTACTCACCCCTTACAAATGGGGTCTGGATACTCTTAGTCTTTCTGACACTGCCCATTGTGTTTCAGACTCTTCACATTCCACATAGACTTAAGTACTATCTACCTCTCTCATTCCTACTCACATGCTACTGACCAGGATTAGAAAAATTCATGTAATGATACTAACTAGGTTCATTATAAATGGATGCTAATTAGTCTCAAGGCAGCTAGGTGGTACAGTGTATAAAGCTCAATGCCTGGAGTCAGGAAGACTTGAGTTCAAATCTGGCCTCAGACACTTAACTAGCTAAATGACCCTGGGCAAGTCACTTAACCCTATGTACCTCAGTTGACTCATAGGTAAAATGAGCTGGAGAAGGAAATGGCAACCTATTCCAGTATCTTTACCAAGAAACCCCCAAAAGGGGTCACAAAAGTCTGACATGACTGGAAAACAAATGCAAATTTAATCTCAACTGGACTCTCACTGTCACAACAAAGTCCTTTCACTTTTACCTAGTTAACAAACCATTGCACTCCACAAGGTAACTCTTCCAAACCTCATCTCTCCTCAAGTTTTCTACAACATCCTTTTCCCCCCCACCCCACCTCTTAACATTGGAGGAAGAAATTGTAGTGCTTTGCACACAGTAAATACTTACTAAATATTTCATTCATTCAACAGAGGACCTTGCCTCATACTTTACAGGCCATGGTAAATTCAGTCTTCTCCCTTTCACATTTCAAAACCCTTGTTATCATCTACAGTTATTGCCACCTTTAATCCTGTCTCTGATAAAGAAGTGACCCTTCTCCTTGGTAAGGCCACACACACACACACATACACACACACACACACAGTAACATTCAGTATTTACTACATTATATTCCACGAAAATATCTTTCTGTTGCCTCATCATGATGTGTAGATGAGCTCGAAAGTAATGTCAGTGGAAGACCCTTGATCCTACCAAGATGTTATTCTTGACCTCATTCCTACTCATCTCCACTAGCAGAATAAACCAACAATCATCCTCACTCTCTAAAATTCAATCTCCCCCTATCTACTGATTCCTTCCTTGCTACCTACAAACACGTCCAAGGTTATCCCCAACCTCAAAATATCACCATTTATCCCTATTATCCTCCTCAAATTATCATCCCCTGCTTTCCTTCTTTTCACAGCAAAATGCCTACAAAACACTGTTGATATTGGTTGTCTGATTCCTGTCCTCTCACTTCTTAATCACTTGCAGTCTAGCTTCCAAATTTATCACTCAGCTAAAACCAGGACAAATATGGGGATTTTGCTTTCCTTTACATTATTCTAGTATTTGTATAAATTGTTCTGCTTTTACTCATCTCACTCGGCATTAGTTCATATAA
This sequence comes from Dromiciops gliroides, assembly GCF_019393635.1. Taxonomy (NCBI): domain Eukaryota; kingdom Metazoa; phylum Chordata; class Mammalia; order Microbiotheria; family Microbiotheriidae; genus Dromiciops; species Dromiciops gliroides. Next base: position 589,536,558 of record NC_057862.1, read on the forward strand.
GTCTTCTCATGCTTTTCTGAATCTATCATATCTGCCACTTCTTCTAGCATAATAATATCCCATTACATTCCCACAACTGGACCCCAATTTGTCCAGTTGATCCTCAACTGATGTGTATCAAATTTATTTTCAGTTATTTGCTACAACAAAATGCTATTGTGAATATTTTCATACATACAAGTTACTTTTCTCTATCTTTGACCTTTTATGATATGCCTAATAATGGTATTGATAGATCAGTTTAACATATAATTGTAGTATGCATAGTTTAGTAACTGTTTAGTTATAGTTCCAAATTGCTTTTCCAAATGGTTAGACTAATTCACAGTTCCACCAGCAGTGTATTGTTGTACCTGTCTTCGCAGAGGCCCTCTAAACATTGCTATATTCTTCTTTTTAAAATATGATAGTTATAAGGTAGAACCTGTGGAAATTTATTTTGATTTGCAGACCCTGCCTTTGGGCTGAGATTAAAAAGCCTTAGGCCCTCAGGGGGTTTTTCTGTGTAAGAGGGGCTGGTGCCCCTCCCCCTCCACTTCAGTTGAGGCAAAAAGCCCCATTGGCTTTACCAGACGCCAGGTCAGACAGCTGGGGGGAAATGCCCTGGCTCCCTACACCCTGAGGGGAGCTGCCCTGGAGATCCCAGGCTTGTCCTACTAGGCCCTAGTGTAGCCCGTGCGGAGGTCCCAGGCATACAGCAGGGGGCACAGGCCCCTCAAGCCCCACTGGGCACAGCCCTCATGCGGCCAGCAGATTAGTTTGGCGTGTGCAGGGGGGCACAGGGAGCCAGTGATTTGAGGGGAGAGAAGGAACATATATACAAGGGAGAACAAAGTGAAAGGGAGGCCGGAAGATTAAGAAGACAGTAAGGGAGGAACTGACAGAAAGCGGGCTGCTACAAGGATGCTAAGAAAACAACAGAGGAGGCGGAGAAAAAGCTACACTGGGGTAACGCAGGTGGACACCAGAGGACTAAGAGAACACAAGGAGAAGCAGGTCTGTAAGAGCAGAGATGCAGGGGTTCAGTGTGGCAGTATAGAGAGGAAAGTTAGATGGTAAGGGGAGTTGACAAAGTGAAAGGGGCTTGGAGTTAGAAGAAAGGACCTGAGCAGTGAAAGTGAAGCAGAGGAGCTAGAGTGAAGGAAAAAAAAGACTGAAAGTTGGAGAAAGCTGGAGCATACCCTAAGGCAAGGGGCGGCAATAGCCCTTATTATATTAAAAGCAGACTGGTTGTATAATTTGCATTTCTTAACTCTTATCTTTTACATTGATTTTTATAAATAAATTCTGCTTTGATTATTTAATTAAGAGGCCTCTTAATCTTTTGCTTATCAATTTGGGAGTGGAGCAGTATGGAGAAATTTTTAAACAGCCCATATTATATTAATAGCAGTCAGCCAGCCAGTCAAAAGTCCCCAGATTAGTCCCCAGATAGATTAGTCCCCCCTAGTCAGTTTAAAATATTTTACAAACATCAGAATTGTTCTGATTGTACTACTTTTCTTATTAATGATTTGGTGAATTTTTCCGCTTATCATTATTGGTAGCTTGCATTTCTTCACTTGAAAACTTCCTGTTTCTATTCATCGACCTCTAATTTCATGGGGAATGGTGTGTTTCTTCT